>NC_080380.1:19185127-19485127 GCF_014773155.1 Arachis stenosperma
AGTGCGCCAATCACCGGTTTGGTTCCCTCCCCTACGGAATAGAATCACTCTTTTGCGTCTGTCACTAACGCCCAGTAGGTTACAGTTTGAAGCACGTCACAGTCATTCAATCATTGAATCCTACTCAGAATACCACAGACAAGGTTTAGGCCTTCCGGATTCTCTTGAACGCTGCCATCAGGTCCTGCCTATACCCGAAGATTCTGATTAAAGAACCCAAGAGATAACTACTCAATCTAAGATAGAACAGAGGTGGTTGTCAGGCACGTGTTCATGGTTGAGAATGATGATGATTGTCACGGATCATCACATTCATCCGGATTAAGAACAAGTGTTATCTTAGAATGGAAACAAGCATGATGAATAGGAAACAGTAGTAATTGCATTAATCCATCAAGACACAGCAGAGCTCCTCACCCCAACCATGGGGTTTAGAGGCTCATACTGTGGAAAGAAACGTGTACAAAATGTTATGAGGTCATAAGGTACGGATACAATGTCAAAAGATCCTATAAGTAGTAAACTAGTGTCCTAAGGTTTACAGAATTGAGTAAATGACCAAAAAATCCACTTCCGGGCCCACTTGGTGTGTGCTTGGGCTGAGCAATGAAGGAATTTCGTGTAGAGACCTTTTCTGGAGTTAAACGCCAGCTTCCATGCCAGTTTGGGCGTTTAACTCCAAATTTTATGCAGTTCCGGCGTTTAAACGCTGGAATTCTGTAGGTGACTTTGAGCGCGGTTTGGGCCATCAAATCTTGGGAAAAGTATGGACTATATATTGCTGGAAAGCCCAGGATGTCTACTTTCCAATGCCGTTGAGAGCGCGCCAATTGGGCTTCTGTAGCTCCAGAAAATCCACTTCGAGTGCAGGGAGGTCAGAATCCAACAGCATCTGCAGTCCTTTTCAGTCTTCTGGATCAGTTTTGCTCAGAACCTTCAATTCAGTGAAAATACCTGAAATCACAGAAAAACACACAAACTCATAGTGAAGTCCGAAAAGTGAATTTTAATTAAAAACTAATAAAAATATCTAAAAACTAACTAAAAGATATAGAAACATACTGAAATAATGCCAAAAGCATACAAATTATCCGCTCATCACAACACCAAACTTAAATTGTTGCTTGTCCCCAAGCAACTGAAAATCAAAATAGGATAAAAAGAAGAGAATATACTATAGACTCCAAAAATCAAGAAACACAGCTCCAATTAGATGAGCGGGACTAGTAGCTTTTTGCCTCCGAACAGTTTTGGCATCTCACTCTATCCTTTGAAGTCAATGATTGGCATCTATGAGAACTCAGAACTCAGATAGTGTTATGATTCTCCTAGTTAAGTATAATGATTCTTGAACATAGCCAGTGTATGAGTCTTGGCTGTGGCCCAAAGCACTCTGTCTTCCAGTATTACCACCCGGATACATACATGCCACAGACACATAATTGGGTGAACCTTTTTAGATTGTGACCAGCTTTGCTAAAGTCCCCAACTAGAGGTGTCCAGGGTTCTTAAGCACACTCTTGTTGCCTTGGATCACAACTTTATTTCCTTCTTTTTTCTTTTCTTTTTCTTTTCTTTTTTTTTTTTGTATTCACTGCTTTTCTTGCTCAAGAATCAATTTGATGATTTTCAGATCCTCAATAACAGTTCTTCTTTCTCCTCATTCTTTCAAGAGCCAACAATTTTAACATTCTTAAAACAACAAATTCAAAGACATATGCACTGTTCAAGCATTCATTCAGAAAACAAAAAGTATTGTCACCACATCAAACTAATTCACTAGTTTTCAGAGATAAATTTTGAAATCCTGTACTTCTTCTTTTTGTGATTAAAGCATTTTTCTTTTAAGAGAGGTGATGGATTCATAGGACATTCATAGCTTTAAGGCAAAACTTTATTAATTTTATTAATTAAGAACAAGACTCAAATATAGATATAAGATGAAACAAAAAAAAATAATAATAAAACAAAATAAAGGAAAATAAAAAAACGAAAACAGAGGCTCCTAATGATAGAGGTTTTGACAGAGTTAGGACTCAACAACCTTGATTTTGAGAAGTGGATGCTCCCTCAGCTTGAGAGGAGAGCTTTTGGCGCTTCAGTTCTTTGATTTCACGCCCCTGCTTCTCTTGTTCCTTCAGCAATTTGCAGATCATGCAGTTCTGATTCTGCTGTTCTTCCTTCAGTTGCTCCATAGTCTCTACAGCTTGTTGATGGATGCTTCTAGGCTGGCCCAGTAGCCAATTTCAGGGAATTCAGGGAGGAACTCATGCGCCCTCCTCTTGATAGAGTTGTCTTGCACTTGTCCTTCCATTGACTTCTGGTGATTGGATGTTCAATGGGTATGAACTCATCTACTCCCATCTTCACCCCAGCCTCTTTACAGAGCAAGGAAATCAGCTTGGGTAAGCCAGTTTGGCCTCAGTGGAATTCTTATTTGCAATGGTGTAGATCTCACAAGCAATCACATGATGAACCTCCACTTCTTTTCCAGCATAATGCAATGAATCATCACTGCTCTCTTGATGGTGACCTCAGAACGTTGCTAGTGGGCAATATGGAACGCCCAATAAAGTCTAGCCACCTCTTGCAATTGGCTTGAGGTCTCCCCTCTTGAGTTGGTTTGGGACACCCTTTGAATTGGTTATCCACTTAGTTCCAGGGAGGCATATGTCCTCTAGAACTTGATCCAACCCTTTATCTACTCTCACCATCCTCCTATTGAAGGAATCAGGATCATCTTGTAGTTGAGGTAGTTTGAAGATTTCTCTTATTTTGTCCAGATGGAAGTACATAACTTTCCCTCTGACCATGGTTCTGTGGGTATGGTAAGCGGTTCCAGTCATTCTTTGCTATCTGTTAGCCACAGATTTGAATAGAATTCCTGAACCATGTTCCTTCCAACCTTTGTCTCAGGATTGGTCAGAACTTCCCAACCTCTGTTTCGAATTTGCTCTTGGATCTCCGGATATTCATCTTCTTTCAGATCAAATTTAACTTCCGGGATCACTGACCTCAGACCCATTATTTTGTGATAATGGTCTTCATGTTCTTTGGTTAAGAACTTCTCTTCATTCCAAAGATTCTTTGGATTAGTCTCTTTCTTTCCTCTTGAGTGGTTTGTTTTCCCTTGGGAGCCATGATATTGATGAATCTTGGTTAGTGATCACGGAAAAGCACCCAAACTTAGAGGTTTGCTTGTCCTCAAGCAAAAAAAAAGAAAGAAGATAAGAGAGAGAGGGGGGAGAAATTCGAATGGTGTGAGGAAGGAGGTGAGGAACGTTCATTTATAGAGTGGGGGGAGGAGAATTTCGAAAACAAAAGAGATATTTGAAAGGAAATTTGAAAAGATATGAAAAATATTTGAGAAAAGGGTGAGAAAAGGAAAGTTTGAAAAAATCTGATTTGAAAAAAAAATTGTGGTCCCCCCACCAAGCTGGCGTTAAACGCCCAGAATGGCACCCATTCTGGCGTTTAACGCCCATTTGTTTGCCCCATTTGGGCGTTTAACGCCCAGCCAGGTACCCTGGCTGGCGTTAATCGCCAGAAATTCTTCCTCACTGGGCGTTTTTCTAAAACGCCCAGGATACTGCACACCTGGCGTTAAACGCCCAGAATGGTGCCCATTCTGGCGTTTAACGCCCAAAATGGCACCATTCCTGGCGTTAAACGCCCAGAATGGTACCCATTCTGGCGTTTAACGCCCAAAATGCCCCTTACTGGCGTTTTTTTTCGCCAGTAAGCTCATTTTCTCTGCTTTTTGAGCTGAATCCTTCTGTAACTCTGTGAATTCCTTCATTTTTGATACTTGCCTCTGTAAGAACTAATCATACACCTTCCTAATGACTGGGTTGCCTCCCAGTAAGCGCTTCTTTACTGTCTTTAGCTGGACTTCTGCTGAGAATCACTCAAGCCTCAGTTTTGAGCATTCCTGCTCAAAATTTCCTTCAAGATAATGCTTGATTCTCTGTCCATTAACAATGAACTTCCTGTCAGAATCAATATCCTGAAGCTCAACATATCCATATGGTGACACTCCTGTAATCACATATGGACCCCTCCAACGGGATTTGAGTTTTCCTGGAAACAGTCTGAGCCTAGAGTTGAAGAGCAGAACTTTTTGTCCTGGCTCAAAGACTCTGGTTGACAATCTCTTGTCATGCCACTTCTTTGCCTTTTCCTTATAGATCTTAGCATTTTCAAAGGCATTGAGTCTGAACTCCTCTAGCTCATTTAGCTGGAGCAATCTTTTTTCACCAGCTAACTGTGCATCCATGTTTAGGAATCTGGTTGCCCAGTAGGCTTTATGTTCCAGTTCCACTGGCAAATGACAGGCCTTCCCATACACCAGTTGGTATGGGGAGGTCCCTATAGGAGTCTTGAATGCTGTTCTATATGCCCATAGAGCATCATCCAAGCTCTTTGCCCAATCCTTTCTTCGGGACATTACAGTCCGTTCTAGGATTCTTTTTAGCTCTCTGTTAGAGACTTCTGCTTGCCCATTTGTCTGTGGATGATACGGAGTTGCCACCTTGTGGCTAATTCCATATCTAACCATAGCAAGGTGTAGCTGTTTATTGCAGAAATGAGTGCCCCCATCACTGATTAGCACTCTGGGGACGCCAAATCTGCTGAAAATGTTCTTCTGGAGGAATTTCAGTACGGTCTTAGTATCATTAGTGGGTGTAGCAATTGCTTCTACCCACTTAGATACATAGTCCACTGCCACCAGAATGTAGGTGTTTGAGTATGATGGTGGGAATGGCCCCATGAAGTTAATTCCCCATACATCAAACAGCTCTATCTCTAATATCCCTTGTGAGGCATGGCATATCCATGAGGCAGGTTACCACTCTTTGGCAACTGTCACAGTTACACACAAACTCTCGGGAATCTTTATAGAGAGTAGGCCAGTAGAAGCCGCACTGGAGAACTTTAGTGGCTGTTCGCTCACTTCCAAAATGTCCTCCATACTGTGATCCATGGCAGTGCCATAGATCCTTCGTGCTTCCTCTCTGGGTACACACCTGCGGATCACTCCGTCAGCACTCTCTTAAAGAGATATGGTTCATCCCAAAGGTAGTACTTGGCATCTGAAATTAGTTTCTTTCTCTGCACATAACTGTACTCTTTGGGTATGAACCTCACAGCTTTATAGTTTGCAATATCTGCAAACCATGGAGCTTCCTGAATGGCAAAGAGTTGCTCATCTGGGAAAGTCTCAGAGATCTCAGTAGAAGGGAGGGACGCCCCAGCTACTAGTTCTATTCTGGACAGATGATCAGCTACTTGGTTCTCTGTCCCTTTTCTGTCTCTTATTTCTATATCAAACTCTTGCAGAAGCAACACCCATCTTATAAGCCTGGGTTTTTGAATCCTGCTTTGTGAGTAAGTATTTAAGAGCAGCATGGTCAGTGTACACAATCACCTTTGATCCCACTAGGTAGGATCTAAACTTGTCAATGGCATAGACCACTGCAAGTAATTCTTTTTCTGTGGTTGTGTAATTCTTCTGTGCATCATTTAGAACACGGCTAGCATAATAAATGACATGCAGAAGTTTGTTATGCCTCTGTCCCAACACTGCACCAATGGCATGATCACTGGCATCACACATTAATTCAAATGGTAGTGCCCAATCTGGTGCAGAGATGACTGGTGCTGTGACCAATTTAGCTTTCAGGGTCTCAAATGCCTGCAAGCACTGTGTGTCAAACACAAATGGTGTGTCAGCAGCTAACAGGTTACTCAGAGGTTTAGCAATTTTCGAAAAGTCCTTAATAAACCTTCTGTAGAATCCTGCATGCCCCAGAAAGCTTCTGATTGCCTTAACATTGGCAGGTGGTGGTAATTTTTCAATTACCTCCACCTTTGCCTTATCCACCTCTATTCCCCTGCTTGAAATTTTGTGCCCAAGGACAATTCCTTCAGTCACCATAAAGTGACATTTCTCCCAGTTTAAAACCAGGTTAGTCTCTTGGCATCTTTTCAGGACAAGTGATAGGTGGTTAAGACAGGAGCTGAATGAGTCTCCATACACTGAGAAGTCATCCATGAAGACTTCCAAAAATTTCTCTACCATATCTGAGAAGATAGAGAGCATGCACCTCTGAAAGGTTGCAGGTGCATTGCACAGACCGAAAGGCATTCTCCTATAGGCAAACACGCCAGAAGGGCATGTGAATGCTGTTTTCTCTTGGTCTTGAGGATCTACTGCAATTTGGTTGTAGCCTGAGTAGCCATCCAAAAAGCAGTAATAGTCATGGCCAGCTAGTCTTTCTAGCATTTGGTCTATGAATGGTAAAGGAAAATGATCCTTTCTGGTGGCTGTATTGAGTCTTCTGTAGTCAATACACATGCGCCACCCTGTGACTGTTCTTGTAGGAACCAGTTCATTTTTTTCATTATGAACCACTGTCATGCCTCCCTTTTTGGGAACAACTTGGACAGGGCTCACCCAGGGGCTATCAGAAATAGGATAAATAATCCCAGCCTCTAGTAATTTAGTGACCTCTTTCTGCACCACTTCCTTCATGGCAGGATTTAGCCTCCTCTGTGGTTGAACCACTGGTTTGGCATTATCCTCCAATAGGATCTTGTGCATGCATCTGGCTGGGCTAATGCCCTTGAGATCACTTATGGACCACCCGAGAGATGTCTTGTGTGTCCTTAGCACTTGAATCAGTGCTTCCTCTTCCTGTGAATTTAAGGCAGAGCTTATAATTACTGGAAAAGTTTCACCCTCTCCCAGAAATGCATATTTCAGGGATGGTGGTAATGGTTTGAGTTCAGGCTTAGGAGGCTTATTCTCCTCCTGAGGAATTTTCGAAAATTCCTTTGCCTCCTCTGGCTCTTCCTGATCAGTTTGAGCATCTTTGAAGATGTCCTCAAGCTCTGATTCTAGGCTTTCAGCCATATTGATCTCTTCTACCAGAGAGTCAATAATGTCAGCGCCCATGCAGTCCTCTGGTGTGTCTGGATGCTGCATTGCTTTTACAGCATTCAACTTGAACTCATCCTCATTGACTCTCAAGGTTACTTCCCCTTTTTGTACATCAATGAGAGTTCGTCCAGTTGCTAGGAAAGGTCTTCCTAGAATGAGAGTTGCACTTTTGTGCTCCTCCATTTCCAGCACCACAAAGTCAGTTAGAAAGGCAAATGGCCCAACCTTGACAATCATGTCCTCTATTATGCCTGATGGGTGTTTAATGGAGCCATCAGCAAGTTGGAGGCATATCCTGGTTGGTTTGACTTCTCCAATCAACCCAAGCTTTCTGATAGTGGATGCAGGTATTAAATTGATACTTGCTCCCAGATCACATAAGGCTGTCTTGGTGTAAGTGCCTTCCAATGTGCATGGTATCAGAAAGCTTCCAGGATCTTGAAGCTTTTCTGGTAAGCTTTTTAGAATGACTGCACTGCATTCTTCAGTGAGAAACACTTTTTCAGTTTCTCTCCAATCCTTCTTATGACTTAAGATCTCTTTCATGAACTTAGCATAAGAAGGTATTTGCTCAAGTGCCTCTGCAAAAGGAATCTTTATTTCAAGAGTCCTTAAATAGTCTGCAAAGCGGGCAAATTGTTTATCCTGTTCCGCTTTGCGGAGTTTCTGAGGATAAGGCATCTTGGCTTGATATTCTTCAACCTTAGATGCTGCAGGTTTATTCCTTACAGAAGTGGTTGAAGAAGCCTTGTTAGAGGGATTACTGTCAGCACTCTCAGGTGTCTGATCCTCCCTTGGCGTTTGAACGCCAGGAATGGGTGAAGTTTGGGCGTTAAACGCCAACTTCCCTTCCTTTTCTGGCGTTTGAACGCCAGAACTGGGCAAGGAATGGGCGTTTAACGCCAGCTTTCCTTCCCTTTCTGGCGTTTGAACGCCAGAACTGGGCAAGGAATGGGCGTTTAACGCCAACTTTCCTTCCCATTCTGGCGTTTGAACGCCAATATTCCTCTCTGGGCTCTTACTGTCCTCAGAGGGATTTGAACAGTGGTTTGGTTGTCCTCTGTCATTTGTTCCTTATTTGGCTTTTTGCTCTTTTGAACAGTGTTATTCAAGGTCTTTCCACTCCTCAATTGAACTGCTTGACACTCTTCTGTTATCTGTTTAGATATTTGCTGTTTTGCTTGATTCAACTGTAGTTCTATGCTTTTATTAGCAACTTTAGTTTCATTGAGCATCTCTTTAAATTCTGCTAACTGTTCTGTCATCAGGAGTAGTTGTTGATTAAGCTCCATTACTTGTTCTTGAGGATTAGAGTCAGTGACTACTGTCATGACTTCCTCTTCTGGAGAGAACTCATTGCTAGAGTACAGATATTGGTTTCTAGCAACAGTGTCTATAAGCTCTTGAGCTTCTTCAATTGTCTTCCTCATGTGTATAGATCCACCAGCTGAGTGGTCTAAAGACATCTGAGCTTTTTCTGTAAGCCCATAGTAGAAAATGTCTAACTGTACCCACTCTGAAAACATTTCAGAGGGACATTTTCTTAGCATACCTCTATACCTCTCCCAGGCATTATAAAGGGATTCATGATCCTCTTGTTTAAAGCTTTGGATGTCCAGCCTTAGCTGTGTCATCCTCTTTGGAGGGTAAAAATGATTCAGGAATTTGTCTGATAACTGTTTCCATGTCTTTATGCTTGCTGTAGGTTGGTTATTTAACCACCTTTTAGCTTGATCTTTTACAGCAAATGGAAACAGTAATAGTCTGTAGACATCCTGATCCACCTCTTTATCATGTACTGTGTCAGCAATTTGTAAGAACTGTGCCAGAAACTCAGTAGGTTCTTCTTGTGGAAGACCGGAATACTGGCAATTTTGCTGCACTATGATAATGAGTTGAGGATTTAGCTCAAAGTTGCTTGCTTTGATGGGAGGTATACAGATGCTACTCCCATATGCAGCTGTAATGGGGTTAGCATAAGACCCCAGAGTCCTCTTGACTGATTAATTCCACTTAAGTCCATAATGGACAAAAGGGAAATGAGAATGATTGCAAAGAGATAAATTTTGTTTATTTTTATTTTTTTTGAAATAACCGAAAAAAATAAAATAAAAAGAAATTTAAATAAAAAAATTCGAAAATCAAAAGGGAAAATGAGATCAAAGCAAATTGAGAACTGAATCAATTAGTAAAAAAAAGATTTTGAAAACAGCAATTAAGAAGATATGATTGAAAATTTTTATGAAAGAGATTTGATTTTTAAAAAGAGGAAAGAGAAAAACACAAAAGACACCAAACTTAAAATTTTTAGAAAATCAAACACTGAATTTTTCGAAAATTTTAAGAGAAAAACACAAAGAGGACACCAAACTTAGAATTTTTATGAATCAAAAAGGGACTAAGAACATGCAAAAACGAAAATTTAAAAGAAAAACAAAAGCATGCAATTGACACCAAACTTAGAATATGAAACTAGACTCAACTAAAAGACTCTAAACCAACAAAAATAAAACAGTCCTAATCTAAGCAACAAAATAAACCGTCAGTTGTCCAAACTCGAACAATCCCCGGCAACGGCGCCAAAAACTTGGTGCACGAAATTGCAATAACACTTTTGCAATCCCGCACAACTAACCAGCAAGTGCACTGGGTCGTCCAAGTAATACCTTGCGTGAGCAAGGGTCGATCCCACGGAGATTGTCGGCTTGAAGCAAGCTATGGTTATCTTGTAAATCTTAGTCAGGATATCAGAAATTATCAGGATTGATTGTAAGAAGCAAAAGAACATGTAATGGTTACTTGTACTGCAGTAATGGAGAATGGGTTGAGGTTTGGAGATGCTCCATCTTCCGAATCTCTGCTTTCCTACTATCTTCTTCATCAAACACGCATGTCTCCTTCCATGGCAAGCTCGTGTAGGGTCTCACTGTTGTCAGTAGCTACCTCCCATCCGCGCAGTGAAAGCTAATGCACACACTCTGTCATAGTGCTGCCAATCACCGGTTTGGTTCCCTCCCCTACCGGAATAGAATCACTCTTTTGCGTCTGTCACTAACGCCCAGTAGGTTACAGGTTTGAAGCACGTCACAGTCATTCAATCATTGAATCCTACTCAGAATACCACAGACAAGGTTTAGGCCTTCCGGATTCTCTTGAACGCTGCCATCAGGTCCTGCCTATACCACGAAGATTCTGATTAAAGAACCCAAGAGATAACTACTTAATCTAAGATAGAGCAGAGGTGGTTGTCAGGCACGTGTTCATGGTTGAGAATGATGATGATTGTCACGGATCATCACATTCATCCGGATTAAGAACAAGTGTTATCTTAGAATGGAAACAAGCATGATTGAATAGGAAACAGTAGTAATTGCATTAATCCATCAAGACACAGCAGAGCTCCTCACCCCCAACCATGGGGTTTAGAGGCTCATACTGTGGAAAGAAACGTGTACAAAATGTTATGAGGTCATAAGGTACGGATACAATGTCAAAAGATCCTATAAGTAGTAAACTAGTGTCCTAAGGTTTACAGAATTGAGTAAATGACAGAAAAATCCACTTCCGGGCCCACTTGGTGTGTGCTTGGGCTGAGCAATGAAGGAATTTCGTGTAGAGACCTTTTCTGGAGTTAAACGCCAGCTTCCATGCCAGTTTGGGCGTTTAACTCCAAATTTTATGCCAGTTCCGGCGTTTAACGCTGGAATTTCTGTAGGTGACTTTGAGCGCCGGTTTGGGCCATCAAATCTTGGGCAAAGTATGGACTATTATATATTGCTGGAAAGCCCAGGATGTCTACTTTCCAATGCCGTTGAGAGCGCGCCAATTGGGCTTCTGTAGCTCCAGAAAATCCACTTCGAGTGCAGGGAGGTCAGAATCCAACAGCATCTGCAGTCCTTTTCAGTCTCTGGATCAGATTTTTGCTCAGAACCTTCAATTTCAGTCAGAAAATACCTGAAATCACAGAAAAATACACAAACTCATAGTGAAGTCCAGAAAAGTGAATTTTAATTAAAAACTAATAAAAATATACTAAAAACTAACTAAAAGATACTAGAAACATACTGAAAATAATGCCAAAAAGCATACAAATTATCCGCTCATCACAACACCAAACTTAAATTGTTGCTTGTCCCCAAGCAACTGAAAATCAAACACTGAATTTTTTCGAAAATTTTAAGAGAAAAACACAAAGAGGACACCAAACTTAGAATTTTTATGAATCAAAAAGGGACTAAGAACATGCAAAAACGAAAATTTAAAAGAAAAACAAAAGCATGCAATTGACACCAAACTTAGAATATGAAACTAGACTCAACTAAAAGACTCTAAACCAACAAAAATAAAACAGTCCTAATCTAAGCAACAAAATAAACCGTCAGTTGTCCAAACTCGAACAATCCCCGGCAACGGCGCCAAAAACTTGGTGCACGAAATTGCAATAACACTTTTGCAATCCCGCACAACTAACCAGCAAGTGCACTGGGTCGTCCAAGTAATACCTTGCGTGAGCAAGGGTCGATCCCACGGAGATTGTCGGCTTGAAGCAAGCTATGGTTATCTTGTAAATCTTAGTCAGGATATCAGAAATTATCAGGATTGATTGTAAGAAGCAAAAGAACATGTAATGGTTACTTGTACTGCAGTAATGGAGAATGGGTTGAGGTTTGGAGATGCTCCATCTTCCGAATCTCTGCTTTCCTACTATCTTCTTCATCAAACACGCATGTCTCCTTCCATGGCAAGCTCGTGTAGGGTCTCACTGTTGTCAGTAGCTACCTCCCATCCGCGCAATGAAAGCTAATGCACACACTCTGTCACAGTGCTGCCAATCACCGGTTTGGTTCCCTCCCCTACCGGAATAGAATCACTCTTTTGCGTCTGTCACTAACGCCCAGTAGGTTACAGGTTTGAAGCACGTCACAGTCATTCAATCATTGAATCCTACTCAGAATACCACAGACAAGGTTTAGGCCTTCCGGATTCTCTTGAACGCTGCTATCAGGTCCTGCCTACACAAGCTTTGACGACTTAGCCAAGAAATTCCTCGCCAGATTCTCTATCCAAAGAGACAAAGCCAAACACGCCCCAAGCCTATTAGAGATCAAGTAAGGAGATTGGGAGAGTCTTCGCAACTACATGGAAAGATTCAAAGTATGCCTGGACATACAAAGCCTACCAACAGAGGCAGCCATCATGGGTCTTATTAATGACCTACGAGAAGGACCCTTCAGCCACTCCATATCAAAGAAACACCCAACATCTTTAAATGAAGTGCAAGAACGGGCAGAGAAGTACATCAACATGGAGGAAAACTCTCGACTAGGAGAGACCTCAAAATCCAGATTCTCCTATTCCTCTCGGGATAAGGATAAAGAGTCCAAGAAAAAAGAAGATCAACATGGAGAGAAGCCTAAAAAAATACCACAATTACACCCCTCTTCGGGTGTCTCTAGTAGATGTCTACCGAGAAGTATGCCACACTGAGAAGATCCCACCACCTCGTCCAATCAAAAACAAAAAAGAAGGAGAAAATCAGACAGAATACTGTAAATACTACCGAATCTATGGACATCCTACCAACGAGTGCTTCGACTTAAAAAATGTCATAGATAAATTAGTAAGAGAAGGGCGACTAGATCGATATTTAGCCAACAAATCGGATGAACCTAGAAAGAGAAAAAGGGACGAAGAGGTCAGACGAACTGAACGACCACCTCACACTCCGGAGAGACACGTTCATATGATAAACGGAGGATTCACAGGAGGGGGAATCTCAAAATAATCTCGCAACAGGTACCTTAAAAAAGTATATCACGTTGGAGAAGGAGAATAATCATCCGACCTCCCTCCTATTACTTTTACTCAAGAAGATGCAGCAGGTATCATCCCAAAACATGACGATCCCATGGTCATTACTATCATATTGCTCCCATGGTCTTTGACGATCCCAAAATGTGTGGGATTCTTGTTGAGATGTGTCGGGGCAACTGTTTCTACTAGGGGTGTGCATGGCCCGACCCGGCTCGGTCCCAAACACTTTAGGAACTAATTTGGTGTGATTTCATCGGGTCTAGGGCTGGGTAACGGTCTCAAAAATAGACCCGGTTATTATTTCGGGTCGGATCCGGGTCATAGCTCGGGTCACTCGAAATCGGCCCGGTGGCCCGGTCACCATACACAATAAATATTTTGTATTATTAGTGATAGATGATGGCTATTATTATGTGGAATTTAAGTATTGTAAACCTTAATATTTTGTGTTATTAGTCATTATATATAAGACTATAAGTTAATGTTTTATATTTAAAATGCATAAGACTTTAGACTAATGCATAATATTGTGTTATTTGTATTGATTTAAATATTTGGTGTTATTAGGCAATATTAGTATTGATTATGGTTATGCTTTAATTTTAGAGAAGAGTTGGTTCTTGTTATATTTTTCTAAGTGAATTTTATCATGTCAAATAATGGTTGGAATCTTGAAAATTTAGATATTTTTACATACTAACTTACAAGAAAGTATCAAGGTAATATAATGTTAACGGCTCGGTTTTCACCCGGTATAATTGTGGCCCAAAAAAGTATAAGTTTCATCGTGTTTAGAGTCAGATTCGGATCTCAAAAATAGACCCGATATATATTTCGAATCAGGTCTGAGTTACATCAAATTTGGTTTCGCCCGATCCATACACACCCCTAATTTCTACTGACTCTTGAAAAAGTTTCATGTAGTGCATAACAACAAAATATATTTGCTCCAATTGTATAACACTAATATTACTATAAAAAGTAAAAATTATTTTTAAAAAAGAAAATCTATTAAAAAAATTGGCGTATGCGGTGCATTTATATATATATATATATATATATTCACTCTTCACTAAATTTTACTTTTCACCCAATTTTACTCTTCATAAATTTATTTTCTGTGTAAATAAATTTAATTCTATCATATTTTTTTACTTTTTTACATTCAGATATTTTATCAACTAGTTAATAGATAAATTTAAGAGCTCAATAATTATTATGCTAGTATGTATATTATAACACTCCATATTAGCATTATGTTAATAACAACCGAACTAAAAACGAATAAAATTCATAATTTGTAAATTCAGAAACTAATTTAGTTATTTACTTTAAAATATTTTTCATTTTAAAATTTCTAGTATTTTTAAAATTTAATCTAGATATAATATCTATCCAAATATACTAAAATATTAATATATCAATATTTTTAACTAACTTATATTTTGAAGTTGTTATAAAAATAAAATTAATAATAATTTAAGTCAATAACATAAGTGTCATGAAATATTAAAATAGCTTTTTGGGTATACATAAATTGATTAAAAATATTATAATATATTATTTTTAAGTGAATAAAATAAGCAAGAATCACATAATTATTTGTAATAGGTTTAATTATTTTGTTGGTCCTTATAATTTTTTAAATTTTTAATTAGTTTCTTATATTTTTTTCATTTTAATTAGGTTTCTACATTGTTTTTAATTTTGTAATTAAATTTTTTATAATTTTGTTGGCCTAACCACTAAGAAACCTACTTCTGATCAAACCCTAGCAAGTACCCTAAAACACAAGCATACATTCCGACACAAAACACTTGAAGAAAATGTTTTTGCCCCTTGTAAAGAATAAATTAAAAATAAATTTCAAAAAACAGAACTTTACCGCATATTTATATCTTTTTTACGTACTTGTTTCAGAGAAACCAACCTTCACAACTCTCTCTCTGATGCAGATGATGAAGGCGATCCTCTGGAGTCTAGGTTCTCCACCGAAATATGCTCCGGTAACTGCAATTGCACTGATGCTAGTGATGAGGGTAGCGGAGAAGAAGAGACATCTGCTTTGTGTCATGTTTGTGTTTTGAGAGTGGAAGATGATACATTAGTGTAACGCTGAGGGAGGGGGTTTATTAGCATAAAACGACGTCATTTTATCTCATTTTGGCGCCACCCTATATACGACGTCGTTTTTGTTCTACCAACGTGTCACCAACTACTCCAGGACAGCTTTTCGGTTGCGCCAGCTGGACAAAATTGACCGGAAGGACGATTATGAGTACCGGAGTGCAACTTTAGGGACGATTATAACTAATTTTTAAGTTCAGGGATCACTATGAGACTCGAGGATAACTTTAGGGACCACTTTGATGCTTACCTCAATAAATGTGTTATTTGGGCCATGATTGCTAAACCAATTCAATTTCGGAAAAAGCAAAAAAAATGGCCGAAATCCCAAGTATATGATGTCACTGGTCATTATATTGTGTTTAGTTGGTATTTTTTAGATATAAAAATATAAACACAAATATATAAATAGACATAGACATAAATATACACAAATTTTATTATCGTCTTTAATGATGATACACAAGACACAATTATCTAATTCAAATGTCTATTTTATTCTAAATATAACAATCACTGTCACTATCGTTATCACTTATTTCTAACACCAATGCTAATTTTTTAACCTCAATTCAAATTAATATTATCAAAAAATTTAATTATTAGTTCAAAAATTCAAATTAAAAATTAAAATAAAACGAAGAATTTCAATAATTATATTTTAAAAATAAAAAATTTATTGACAATTAAAAGATAAACAAAAATAAAAGTGAGAGGGATGTAATAAGAGTTGAGAAAAGTGTTAGAAGTAAAGAAAAAGGTAATGAGAAACTACATATCTAGCAAAAAAAAGGAGCTAGAATATATATGAAAAATGATGGTGAAACAATGAAACCCATGGCAGTGATGTAATAAGACCCGTGACAACGACGATCTGTAATGGCGAGAATGGAGTGACACGGTGACATCTATAGCTGCAGTGGAGGATGAAGAAAAAAATGGCTACAATAAAAGATGAAAGTATATGAAGGAAAAGAAGAAGGAGGTTAAGGCAATATGAAACCAGAGGAGGCTAAAATGATTAAATAAACGAGGATAAAATTAGAATTCTAAAAAATATTAAACATAAATTTGTCTAAAATTAAATTTTAAATTGTGTGTAACTGTGTCTCATCATTTTAGAGAAACACAAATATATATATTTTATGTGTAACCATATCTTTTCATTTTTATGTCTTATAAAATAATGTGTAATCGTATCATGCTTGTCTACTAACTAAATGGACCCTTATTGAAAGTTGAAATTTGGGTACATTAAGTTTTTTATTGTGCTTTATAACATCCGAATTTTTAAAATTAAATTTTACACTTTAAATTTAAAAATAAAATTTAATTTAATTATAACTTATTCTATTATTTTAAATTATCTATTAAAAACTATATTGATAATTACAGTCTAAATTAATTTTTATAAATATTATTATTATTATATTATTATTATTAACTACGCTATTATCATTAATATTGTTAATACTATTATATAAAGTTCCTTAGTTACATTAACTAAAATTCCTTAGCTACATTCATATATGTATATGAGGCTATTATTATTAGTTGGCCGCAAGCCATTAAGAAAATGGTAAATAGAGAAAAAGAAATAAATAAGGCTTATGTATACATTGACACATAATCATTTTCATCTCATTAGTCATCATCATCTAGCTTTAGCTAAGCTCATTTGTATGCACGGTGAGCAATAGAAGAAAGAGTGACCGAGAGAGAAAGGGAGAGAACCGTAACCCATCAAATTTTTGCCTTTGATTTTTTTCGCAATCCGTAACTCCAATAAAAAATTTAATCCGATAAAAGTGTTTGTATCTTTTTTTTCTACGTGTTGGCGTTATATTTGTCCGGTGGAAGTCGACGGTGACGTAGCTCCCCTACCCCTTGAGTTCGGTTAACTGGAGTTTTAGGAAGCGCAGACGATTCTTAACGTTTTCTTCTTCAGCAGTTCGGTCAGAAAACTTCTCCGGAGGTCCCGTTAGTTTGATTTCGTATGGAGGTAGGGTTTGGTAACTTTATAATAATTAAATGTGAGTTTGATAAGTGAATGTTGATTTAGCTGATTATTGTGTGAATTTGAATGAGTTTATGTTAAATTATTGTTGAATTATTGTTGTTTGCTTGAGATTTTGATTCAGTTATGTATGAACAACTAGCTGGGATGCTTTGATTATTTTGGGAATAAGAAATGGAATTTTCAAAAGCTTTAAGAAATATAATAACTGATTTTGAATTATTAAAGAAATATTTTTGCTGCTGGAGTCGGTTGGATTATTAATTGTTTTAAAGATTTTGGAGAATGGCATAAAGATGTAGTTTTTAGTTTTCTAAGAAAAAGAGAAGATAAATCGGCACGTGTACTTATGAGAATGATTGAAAGGTCGCGAGAGGGTGACGGAAAGTAAATAGTTATGGTGCCGATGTGAAAGTGTTAAGCCGTGGGCTTTGTTTTTGAATGATTGTGCGGGGACGCCCGTGGAACGGCTTCCAGGAGAAAGTGGCACATGCTTTAGCTGGAGAATCAGCGCCTGCAAGTACTTGCAGAGGTCATGTTCGACATACTTCAGCTGGAGAATCAGCGCCTGCAAGAAGTGAAAACTTGCAGAGGTTATGCCACTGGAATGCCTTATCTGACTTGCGGGTCGGATTGCGTCGGGTGCGGGTCGAAACCGACAAATGAGCTCATTACCTGCGATAGGAATAGACATGCATCATGCTTGTTTGCGCATATCTCTGTGCTGTGTAACTCTGTGATTGTGTGTGTGTGCTGCGTGACTGATTGACTTCTGAGTTCTTTTATTATTCATGCTTATAAGTGTTTTATTGTTAGTTGCGGTTGGTTAATAATGGCAAAATAAACTTAACTTCTAACCCTGACCCTACTAAGAACTTCCCGGTTCTTACCCCCTATCTCCACCCCTTTCAGCTACAGGTGCAAAGGCTCATTGTCAAGTTACGGGAGCACAGAGGAATATGTTTATAAGTTGAGTTGTTAGGATTTGTTTCCCCTCGCCTTGTTAGTTAGAGTTTTTAGAGGGGTAGGATTTGTTTTTGGGAATCTTGAAATAAGTTTATGTATTTAATACTATGTAAATATATATACTTTTGTGATTTAGTGGCGTAAAATAAAGTCTCTTTTCGTTTTCTTAATTAAAGTTTCGGTTCGTATTCGCGAAGGCTCAATATTAAATAAAGATAGTATATAATAAAAAGGTTTAGAAGTAAGTAGCACTCAGACTTTTAGTACGATAATGAGGTGCTAAAAGTTAGGGTGTTACATGCTTGCATTGAAAATTTTAGGAAACGAAATTCGAAATAAGTATATCTCCTTCGACGTAATAAAACAACATCAAACAAAAAGATAAATTACCTATTTATAATTCTTTTATAGTTGATTATTTAATAACAAATAGTGCTTTGAAAAATGATAGTGAGATATTATCAAACCAAAAAAATTCTTAAAGTGATGGAAAAGAATAAATTAAAGTATAAAATAAATACCATATAATTTAATTATTTTAAAATATTTATCAAAGAAGAACAGACTAACATATATCTGAACAAAGGAAAATAAAAGTGAGAGATATTACAGACTGAGAATATTCAAACACTGAAGCATACATGTGTATAATATAACATCTCATAATTCTTTTTTTTTTAAATTAATTATCTGTAACATAAACCATAATGCACAAAAATATAAAAATAAGTCTTAATATTCTGTAAAATTATAAGTAAATAATACTATTCGTAAATAAATGAACATATTTAAACAATGATAATTTATTAATTATCTCAATTAAATTTTATTGTAATATAACATTTTATTCATAATTTTTTCTTAATATCTTCCTATTATTTTAATCTCATTTTTTAGCTAAACTTTTTCTTAGATTTAATTTCTTTATTCATATAAATACAAACTGAAAAGTGCACTACAAAATTATTCATATTCCATAAGTATAAACATTTTCAAACTGAAACTATCTAATGTTATAGATATTAAAAAATTAAAGTATTATATAATGTAAAAATATAACTTACATACAATTTATGATCATTTTAAAATATTCATATATTTTGAATAAAGTAAATCTCTAGAAAGTACCATAAACAAATTTAAGCGTAGACAAAAATATTATTAAAAGATTAAAATGGCGAAAACACATCTAAAACATTTAAAAATATAAAACAATGTTTGAAGATTTTTTTTAATAAGTGAATAAAAACATATAAACCTTTTTGCATCCTTTATTATTATTTGATATATACATGTATTAATGATTTCGTAAATCAGTTGAATTAATTTTTTTATGTTATAAAATAAAACTTACACATAAATTATTAGTAATTTCTATGTATTTTTTGATTTGGATAATTATTTTTAAACAATGAACTAAATCATATCACATGTATTTCGTGTGTCCTTTTTATTAGTTATTTAGTTTTTATTTTTTTTCCACTATACCATTCACTCTTTGGAATTGGGCATAAAATATATGAAAATTTTGAATTTTTTTAATTTTTTACACTTTGAACCAATAAATTTTGCATTTTTTGGTTTTGGGTATTCTTAAAAGATAAAAATAGAAAATAAATAATATAATCTTTAGTTTTTGAGAATATACGTAAAAATAAACTTTTAAAAATCACATTGGTTGTCTCCATATATATTAGTAGATACTATAAGAATTCCGATAGATAGTGGCGGAGATCTTGTGACAGTTTTGTAGAACTGCCGAAAAAGGACAACCTGCGGTGTATATAGCAGCGGTTAAGAGTTGGGGATGCAATTAGGCCTACATTTAGTGGCGATTTTTTTCGAACCGCCGCTATATTTCAATCAGGTTTGCATTTAGCAGCGTCTTTTCAAAAACCGCCACTATATGTACCATCGGCTGAGTTATTGTTTTACATTTTGTGACGGTTATGTTTAAACTGCCGCCAAAATACATATTACCACATATTGCAATGTTTTCTTTAGTAATAACCATCTGGGTATAATCTAGTTAAGTAAAGACTACTATCTTAAGCTACATATGTTTAAAACATTGTTATTTAAACTCGTAACATTTTTTCTATATTCATTTTACGTAAAAAAATTCACAAGTTAAATAAGCTATATATATTAACTCATGTGAACAAATTTACCAATAAAATTTTCTTGTTTACTTTATTGGCATTTAAATTTGCATTTAAACATGGATGTAAAAAAAAGAAAATAAAATTATACTCTGAATTTATAAAGTTAAAATAAAGTTCTAGAGAGCATAAATCAAAGTTACTCCTCTTTGAACAATATAAAAAATATTTTTCCTTCACTTACTACTATTTTCATAAGAAAAATTGTGACGAATAATACTTAAATGAAATATAACCACATATAGTCTTATTAGCACTTTTTATATTTTTGGCATTGTTATTATTTAAAATTTTTGTCAATGTACTTTAAAGTGAAGAATATGTAACTAATGTCTTTATTAAATATTTTATTACTTCTACTTATTTTAACTAAATTATTGTTTAGGTATCATTCAACTTGGTCGAAATTATTTTCATTTTATGTTAATTAATATTGAAAAATTAAATATTAAAATCCAATAATGATTCTATTGTTATTTTAAAAGAAATTATAAATTTAAATCAATAAATTATATTTTATTGTCAGTTACTTTCTAATTTAGGATAAAAGATCCCCTACGATTCCAATTTGGATTTCTCAATTATTGGTTGATTATTAGACATTATATATTTTTTTATTCTATACCATTTTTAAATATACTTTAACATATGATAAATAACATAAAAAAAGGTGATTCATCTCCATCATTATATATAACGTGTATTTCAAATAAGTTACTAGTTAAAGATTTAATTTTACTATAAAACTAAAAAAATATAAAGAACTTAAACTAATAGAAATATAATAAAATTCTTGCCCACAAAACAAAAAATATAACCACTAATAGAAAAAATAATTACAAAAGATTAGAAACACTAAATGTGTTGCCTTTCGTGAATTTCATTTCAACTTTGGACCTTTTAATCGTCGTCACAATATCTATTTTGATTGAAAATACTTACTAAATACTGGTTGATAAAAAAAAGATAAAATGAGTATAATTGCTTTTTTGACCTTTGTTTTGTTATATTTTTTGCAATTTTCTCCGTTTGAAATAATCATTAAGATTCAGCGTTTAAAAAATTAATGTTTTTATTTATATTTTCAAATTAGAAATCTAAATTTAACAGTTGAAATTAAATTAAAAAAATAAATCAGCTTAGGTTATCTAACATGTAAAAGGAGAGGGAGAGTACTACATGTACTCTGTAAAAAAAAAACCGATAACAACATGAGTAAAAATTATGTGTAAACAAAAAATGGTGTGAAAAAAATCGAAAAATTGATTGACAATTACATTATTGATCAAATTTTAAGATGACAGTTATAGTTATCATTGTTTAGTAATTGGAATAAGATGAAAAAGTGAAATTGGACACCAAATTCTCTTATTCCCTTTATATATTGTTATAGAAATGGTTTGAAAAAGAAAAAAAATTGAACAAAGCCAATATTTAATGGATTTTTATAATTTGCAAAAATTATTATACCATAATTAGTTGTAGTTAGTTTTATATTAAATAAAAAGATAAACTTAACCATAAGAAACCACTTCAATGCATCAAAAAAAAATTTACACATGTAATAAGACATAGCTTATTCTTTAGAAAAAGTGTGAATTATTGTTGCAGATATTTTTTTATTTAGATATATTTTTAAAAAATAAAAGTAAAATAGTTCATCAAAAATAATATTTTTTTAAATTAAATTTATACATAATTCCATTTCTCATCAAATTATTATCATACTATTTTAATTATAGTTATGAAAACCGAATTGGGTCGACTGGTTCAACTGAGTTAACCAGCAACCGATCACTAGAACGGTTTGATTCGTCTCAAAAACTGTATAGCAAAAAATCGATTAAAAATCGATCGAACCAGTGGTTGTAATACCCAGTCTAACCGAAATTAATTAAATAATAAGTTAAGTAGGAGCGAATATGGTTGGAAGATTTGGCAATTGGAATTTGATGATTTAAATATGATATTTGGATTCAGTGAATTTTTCCGAGTCGGAAAACATAGTTTTCTGCGTAAAAGCGCGCAGTGGAATTTTGACCGGCAGTACCGGCTGAGACCTGTCTGGTACCGCAGTTGAGAAAATTGATTATGAGTAAATAAGATTAAGAAATGAGGAATTATAATTAGGGGAGGTAGAAATATTTGAAGTGCGACTTAGAGCGCTAATCTTAAAGGTTTTGATCCAAAATTGGGCCAACGGACAAAAATAAGTGAACTGGGCCTAAGTGGGCCCAAGACCCAACATATATAAACATTAGCTATGAGCATTTCAGCTCATTTTGCCCTAAAGAAGGGGTGTTGGGCGCTGAAATTGGGAAGAGAGAAGAGAAGAGAGAAAACCTAACTCTCTTTGATCTTCAAACCACCATAACTTGAGCTACGGAGCTCCGATTGACGAGCCGTTTGCGGCCACGCGTCGCTCTTCTCATTCTCTACAATTTTATCTAAGTTTTGTGGTGAGTATTCCATTCATCTCTGCCCAGTTTTCGAAATTCTCTACTGTTACACGTTTTTGGGTAGTTAGTGTTGAAATCTTGTGATTTTGGGTGTTTAGGGATACTCCAATATGGATTCCAAGTGGGTTCTATCCCTACTTCATATGGACTGAGGTAAGAAGTGCTCAAACCCTTGTGATTTGTCATTTTTATGAGCCCTAGGTTGATGTATGTATGTGATATTGGTTATGTTAGTGTATTTGATGATCTTGGTGCACAATTGGGAGATTGGTGTTGCTTGAGGAGCTTTGGTGAGGCTTGGGACTAAGATTGGTAGAGACTTCTAAAGAAGAGGCTCAATTGATTTGGCTACAAGAGGTACGGTTTAAGTTTCATTTAAGTACCGTGTGATGTGATGAGAATTCCTAGGCTAGATGCCCTAGGATTAAGTTTAGATTGTGCAAATGGTTGGTGCTAATATGCATAGTTGATATGTAATGTGAATTAATGATTGGGTTAAGAATTGTGTGGCCTTGTATGCTTGGTGTATTGAAAATTTGATGTATTGGGTAATGAGTATTGATTTGTGGTTTATGCATTCAAATTGTGAAATTGGGCCGGAGGCCGTAAATTTTGGGTCGGAGGCCGGAAAGAGGTAAGAAAGGTAAGTTGATGTGTGCATTGTATGATGACACAAGTGATTGGATGAATTTCAGATAATGAATATGTGAATGATTGGGTTGGTTATTGAATAATAAGGTTTGAGGGGTTGAGGTGTGGAATTTGGTAATTTTGGGTGAAATTGTGTAGATGAGGTATGTTTGGTTTTGGTTGAGGTATGTTATGTGGTCATATGTGTGATCATGATTATTGATGCCTTGATGGTATGATGATGCATGAGAGATATGTATGTTGTGATATATGTTTGAGAAATGATTAAGGTTGATTTGTGGGTGAAACCATGTGATAGTGAGTATGATATTGTTTATGTATAATGAGGATTGATTGGGAATAGTATTGTTAGAAATTGGGATGAGGAAGGATGTATGACATGTTAATGTGTTTGTAATCTAGCCATTGTGTGAAATGGGTAAAAATGGTTATATGGCGGTTTTGTGAATTGTGGTAATGTGTTAGTGTATGAGTTGAGGAGGCTTATTGTCGATTTTGATATACTTTGATCGATTTCAAAGAAAAGGGATGAAATTGGCATGTTTTGGTTGATTTTGAAAAAGGGTTGAAAATGGCTTGTTTGAAAATGGCACTTTGTGGTTTTTATGAAAAATATGATTTTTGGGCATACTTTGACGGGACATAACTTGGACTGCGGATTTCTGTTTTGTGCCAAAATTGTTTAAAAGTGAAATTGGATCCAGGATGTCCATGCCGTTCAAAGAACGGGCGAAAAATGATTTAAAATGAGAAAGTTATGTCCGTCGGAAGATTGGGGGTTGAATCTGTGAATTCTGCAGCTTTTAACTTAGAAAATTTTTTAGCAGAATGACCCCCCACGCGTAGGCGCACTTGGCGCGTACGCGTCGTTCTTCAAGAAGGAACCATCCACGCGTGAGCGTGGTGTGCGCGTGCGCGTCGATGCGCTGCACCCAATGCCCAGCCATTTTCCCGAGAGTTGTGCCAGTTTTATTGTGCCTGGGGCGCAAATGCACCCACGCGTACGCGTGGCTGACGCGTACGCGTCGTCTGGCTGTGTTTCAATCCGCGCGTCCGCGTGTATGACGCATACGTGTCGATGAGCTTTGTGGCCATCCACGCGTGCGCGTGAAGTACGCGTGCGCGTAGCCATGTTTTCATCCCGAAGTTGATTTGTGAGTTTTAAAAGCTAAGTCCCATACTTTTAAGCCTCCGATCTCACCCCTTATGTATTGAATCATTATGATATGCCTAGCAAAGAGGAAAGAGTTAGGGGATGTGGTAACTTGCGAATGAAGCAAGGGAAAAGTTGTGATCAATGATGATCAAAGATGATTATATGAGATATGGAGGATGGCAGTAGAAGTACCGTGTATGCCATGAGCCGAAGGGCTATAATTATTGATAAATGGTTGGTTCTTGATTGAACCATGAGCCGGATGGCTGAGTTATTGCAGGATACGGCGGAGCCATGTTGATAAATTGGCTAGTTCTGGATTGAACTGTGAGCCGAATGGCTGAGCTATTGCCGAGCTACGGCAAAGCCATTATGGATTATGGCTGAGTATAAAGGCATAATGATAAATGAATAATGATGAAAAATGTTGAATGTAAGCATGCTTGTGTTTTCTCTCTGGTTGTAAGGGTGACAGGGCACCGATACCCTCTAATGGCGACAGGGTGCATATACCCTCTAATGGTGACAGGGCACATATTCCCTCTAATGATATTAATATGCAACAGAGAGACTGTGCCCGGGTTAGCTACCGGACACGTCGGGTTGGCTTGATAACCGACAGATGATATCATCAGCCATAGGGCAGGCATTCATCATTTGCATATGTTTGAATTGTTTGGGTTTGCCTATTTGTTTGGGTTTGCCTATTTGTTTTGGATTTCTACATTATATGTGATATGTTACCTGATTATGTGCTACTTGTTCTACTTGTACCTTAATTGTGTATTACTTGCCTGTATTGCTTGTGTTTGTACAACTGAGAGGCCCCTCATGTTAGTGTCGGTGGAGGTTGAGGGCTGCTCTTGATGAGATGAATTGATGATACGATTGCAAGATGATGATAATCATTGGTTGAGATGATTTGAGCTCCCTGGGTAGACGCAGTGATGTGGTTTCACTAGCTCCAGGTGAGGGTATGATGTATTGATATAGAATTGCTGAGACAGTACGACTGATGATGGTTTTGTTTATGATTCTGAATCTGATTCGTGGGAGAGTCAGCGAGTTGGGAATCATACGAGATATGAACTAGATTTAGTATCCCCTTACGACAGATGCCTATTTATGGATTAGTGAGAATCTAGGCTGGATACTGGGTGAAAAGGAGTTTAGGATGCTTAGTGAGTTTTTATTACAGTGCATTGTATTTATTTGACACTTTTACCGTACTGGGAACCCATGGGCCCGGGGTTCTCATTCCGTATATATCTCTTGTTTTTCAGATACAGGTCCAGGAGCTCAGAAGTGAGCTGTGGTTCACCTGAGAGACGGCGAAGATATTTATTTTCTCTATTTTGTGTTTTGCTTAGAATCTCTCCACCTTTGTTTTGAAAAGATTATATTATGTATTGAACTCTTTTGGAACTTGCCTATAGAGGCTCTTATGTTTCCATTGGGAGAGATTAGGATATACTGCTGTCAACTACTTTCATACTGTACCCTAGCCGGCCTAAACTTCGCGGGCCGCGACTAGTGGCTATTTACTTATGCTATAAATATCTATCTGTTATCTATCTCTTAATCTCCTTTATGCCTTGTCCGCATATCGCATTCGGGCTAACAGTTTAACTTTTCGTTGTCGAAGCGTGAGTGAAACGTCTTCGCGATTTTATTTCTACTCTTTTCAGGCTTCTTGATTTAATATTCCTTTCGAATTTACCTATATTTATATATTAAAAATCCACCTGAGAGTCGTATCACCATAATATCATTGACTTATGACTCGAGCATAAGGATTTGCATATTAGGGTGTTACAGTGGTCAACTAGTGAATCGATAGAACCGATCGATTTTTTAGGTCTTCCGGTTTAATAAATCCCCCAAAACGGCGCCATTTTGATTTTTATTAAAAAAATCCTAAATCTATTAGACTACCCAAAAGCTCCCCACTCATTCCAGGCCCCCACTCATCTCCTCTCCTCTATGAAAATTAAAAGGACAAACAAAAAAACCCTTGCCCCCCATCCCCGTACCGCAGCCACCACCCACCACATATACCGCATCCCCCACAATCCTGCAGCACCATGTCGTTGTCATCGCCGAGCGCTCTCTCTCTGTGTTCGTCGGCGTCGTCTGGTCATCGGAAGCAGGGTTGAAGTTTCCTCACCGTCGCCGTTGTCGAGCTCTCTCTTCTCATTGCTGTCACCGCCGAGCTCTCTCTTTTCCTTGCCGTCGCCGTCGAGCTCTCTCTTTGTCGCCATCAAGCTCGCTCTCTGTCTCTCTGTCCCTTCCTCTGGTTAGCTTAAACACTACTTCTTGAGTTTGTTTTTTCTTGTTTTGTTGATCTGTTGTTAATAATACTGAATTACTGATTCAGTTATAGGGGTAGTTCAATGATATTGAGTTGCTGAGATTGCCATAATAATATTGTTTATTATTTTTCTGATGTCTCTCTGTCCCTTCCTCTAGTTAGCATTCAGCATTAAGCACTACTTGTTGAATTTGATTTTGACTTTTTGCTTGTTTTGTTCTATTGATTTGTTGTTAATAATACTGTTTGAGTTGCTAGGTTAGGTTACTGATTCTGAATGGTTGAGATTTTGTTAATTTTGTTAATTTTGTTAATTTTTATATGCTATTGTGAACATGTTTTTTAGTTGTATATTTTTTTGTTAATAATTTAATTTATCAAGCGGCGTTTATTATGATTTAGATTGAAATTAGAAAAAGTATAAAATGAGGTTTCAAATAGTACATACATGAGACGCAGAAAAACAATGTTCCTTACCTGGTTGAAGATCCATATAACTGGCTATTGGTGTTAAAATTAAGGCCTTCAAAAAACTGAAAAACAAAAAAACAGATTCATCGTGTGAAATCAAACCAATTTAATTTGAAACAGTTCAAAGTAGCATATAAACAAATCTTTAGAGAGAAACACAAAAAGAGGAGAACCAGATATGTGAGTGATGTGGTGCACGAAATTGTGATCTCTACTTTTCACAACTCAAACAGTCCCTAGTAATGGCTCCAAAAACTTGGTGCACAATACCATGGTCTAAACATAATTTCACAACTTCGCACAACTAACCAGCAAGTGCACTGGGTCATCCAAGTAATAAACCTTACGCGAGTAAGGGTCGATCCCACGGAGATTGTTGGTATGAAGCAAGCTATGGTCACCTTGTAAATCTTAGTCAGGCAGATTCAAATGGTTATGAATGATATATGAATAAAGCATAAAGATAGAGATACTTATGTAATTCATTGGTGAGAATTTCAGATAAGCGAATGGAGATGCTTTGTCCCTTCCGTCTCTCTGCTTTCCTACTGTCTTCATCCAATCCTTCTTACTCCTTTCCATGGCAAGCTGTATGTTGGGCATCACCGTTGTCAGTGGCTACAGTCCCGTCCTCTCAGTGAAAATGTTCAATGCACCCTGTCATGGCACGGCTAATCATCTGTCGGTTCTCAATCAGGTTGGAATAGAATCCATTGATTCTTTTGCGTCTGTCACTAACGCCCAGCCTTCAGGAGTTTGAAGCTCGTCACAGTCATTCAATAATTGAATCCTACTCAGAATACCACAGACAAGGTTTAGACCTTCCGGATTCTCTTGAATTCCGCCATCAATTCTAGCTTATACCACGAAGATTCTGATTAAGGAATCCAAGAGATAAACATTCAGGCCTTGTTTGCTTGTAGAACGGGAGTGGTTGTCAGGCACGCATTCATAAGTGAGAATGATGATGAGTGTCACATAATCATCACATTCATCATGTTCTTGGGTACGAATGAATATCTTAGAATAAGAACAAGCTGAATTGAATAGAAGAACAATAATAATTGCATTGATACTCGAGGTACAGCAGAGCTCCACACCTTAATCTATGGTGTGTAGAAACTCCACCGTTGAAAATACATAAGAACAAGGTCTAGGCATGGCCGAATGGCCAGCCTCCCAATGATCTAAGATAGCATAAGACTACTCAAAGATAGCTACCCAGATGATCTAAGAACTAGACGTCCAAAGATGAAAATACAATAGTAAAAGGTCCTATATGTAGAAAACTAGTAGCCTAGGATTTACAGAAATGAGTAAATGACAGAAAAATCCACTTTTGGGCCCACTTGGTGTGTGCTTGGGCTGAGCATTGAAGCTTTCATGTGTAGAGACTTTTCTTGGAGTTAAACGCCAGCTTCTATGCCAGTTTGGGCGTTTAACTCCCATTCTTGTGCCAGTTCTGGCGTTTAACACCGGGCATTCTTGAGCTGATTTGGAACACCGGTTTGGGCCATCAAATCTCGAGCAAAGTATGGACTATTATATATTGCTGGAAAGCCCAGGATGTCTACTTTCCAACGCCGTTGAGAGCGCGCCAATTAGGCTTCTGTAGCTCCAGAAAATTCACTTCGAGTGCAGGGAGGTCAGAATCCAACAGCATCTGCAATCCTTTTCAGTCTCTGAATCAGATTTTTGCTCAGGTCCCTCAATTTCAGCCAGAAAATATCTGAAATCACAGAAAAATACACAAACTCATAGTAAAGTCCAGAAAAGTGAATTTTAACTAAAAACTAATAAAAATATAATAAAAACTAACTAAAACATACTAAAAACATACTAAAAACAATGCCAAAAAGCGTATAAATTATCCGCCCATCACAACACCAAAATTAAATTGTTGCTTGTCCTCAAGCAACTGAAAATCAAATAAGATAAAGAGAAGAGAATATGCAATGAATTCCAAAAACATCTATAAAGATCAGTATTAATTAGATGAGTGGGGCTTTTAGCTTTTTGCCTCTGAACAGTTTTGACATCTCACTTTATCCTTTGAATTTCAGAATGATTGGCTTTTATAGGAACTCAGAATCCAGATAGTGTTATTGATTCTCCTAGTTAAGTATGATGATTCTTGAACACAGCTACTTTATGAGTCTTGGCCGTGGCCCAAAGCACTCTGTCTTCCAGTATTACCACCGGATACATACATGCCACAGACACGTAATTGGGTGAACCTTTTCAGATTGTGACTCAGCTTTGCTAGAGTCCCCAATTAGAGGTGTCCAGGGTTCTTAAGCACACTCTTTTTGCCTTGGATCACAACTTTATTTTTTTTCTTTTTCTTTCTTTCTTTTTTTTTCGTTTTTCTCCCTTTTTTTTCTTTTTTTTTTCTTTTTTTTGTATTCACTGCTTTTTCTTGCTTCAAGAATCATTTTTATGATTTTTCAGATCCTCAGTAATATGTCTCCTTTTTCATCATTCTTTCAAGAGCCACTATTCATGAACCACAAATTCAAAAGACGTATGCACTGTTCAAGCATACATTCAGAAAACAAAAGTATTGCCACCACATCAAAATAATTAATCTGTTATAAAATTTAAAATTCATGCAATTCTTCTCTTTTTCAATTAAGAACATTTTTCTTTTAAGAAAGGTGATGGATTCATAGGACATTCATAACTTTAAGGCATAGACACTAAGATACTAATGATCATAAGACACAAACATAGATAAACATAAGCATGAAAATTTGAAAAACAAGAGAATAAAGAACAAGGAAATTAAAGAACGGGTCCACCTTAGTGATGGCGGCTTGTTCTTCCTCTTGAAGATCTTATGGAGTGCTTGAGCTCCTCAATGTCTCTTCCTTGTCTTTGTTGCTCCTCTCTCATAATTCTTTGATCTTCTCTAATTTCATGAGGAGAATGGAATGTTCTTGGTGCTCCACCCTTAGTTGTCCCATGTTGGAACTCAATTCTCCTAGGGAGGTGTTGATTTGCTCCCAATAGTTTTGTGGAGGAAAGTGCATCCCTTGAGGTATCTCAGGGATTTCATGATGAGTGGGATCTCTTATTTGCTCCATCCTTTTCTTAGTGATGGACTTGTCCTCATCAATGGGGATGTCTCCCTCTATGTCAACTCCAACTGAATAACAGAGGTGACAAATGAGATGAGGAAAGGCTAACCTTTCCAAGGTAGAGGACTTGGTCCAACCTTTGATCAAAGTTGATCCTTCTAGTGTAAGAGTGTTCATCTCCTTGCATCATGGGCAAGTTGAATGCCAACCTTACATTTTTCGGACTAAAATCTAAGCATTTCTCCCGAACCATTGTAAGCCAATTCTTTGGGTCCGGGTTCACACTTTGATCATGGTTCTTGGTGATCCATGCATTGGCATAGAACTCTTGAACCATTAAGATTCCGACTTGTTGAATGGGGTTGGTAAGAACTTCCCAACCTCTTCTTCGGATCTCATGTTGGATCTCCGGATATTCACTCTTTTTGAGTTTGAAAGGGACCTCGGGGATCACCTTCTTCAAGGCCACAACTTCATAGAAGTGGTCTTGATGCACCCTTGAGATGAATCTCTCCATCTTCCATGACTCGGAGGTGGAAGCTTTTGCCTTCCCTTTCCTCTTTCTAGAGGTTTCTCTGGCCTTGGATGCCATAAATGGTTATGAAAAAACAAAAAGCAATGCTTTTACCACACCAAACTTAAAATGTTTGCTCGTCCTTGAGCAAAAGAAGAAAGAAGAGAGTAGAAAAAGAAGAAATAGAGGAGATGGAGGTGGCTTTATGGTTCGGCCAAAGGGGGAGAAGTAGTGTTTGGGGTGTGTGAAAATGAAAGAGTGAAGATAGGTTTATATAGGGGTGGAGAGAGGGGTAGGGTTCGGCTATGGGAGGGTGGGTTTGGGAGGTAAAGTGGTTTGAATTTGAATGGTGAGGTAGGTGGGGTTTTATGAAGGACGGATGTGAGTGGTGAAGAGAAAGATGGGATTTGATAGGTGAAGGGTTTTTGGGGAAGAGTGGTTGAGGTGATTGTTGAATGGGTGAAGAAGAAGAGAGAGGGTGGTGGGGTAGGTGGGGATCTTGTAGGGTCCACAGATCCTGAGGTGTCAAGGAAAAGTCATCCCTGCACCAAGTGGTGAGCAAATATGCTCTTTATGCCAATTCTGGCGTTAAACGCTGGGCTGGTGTCCCTTTTCTGGCGTTTAACGCCAGCTTCTTGCCCTTTCCTGGCGTTTAACGCCAGTCTGGTGCCCCTTTTTGGCGTTAAACGCCCAGAATGGTGCCAGACTGGGCGTTAAACGCCCATTTGCTGCCCTTACTGGCGTTTAAATGCCAGCAAGGTCTTCCTCCAGGGTGTGCTATTTTTCTTTCTCTTTTTCATTCTGTTTTTGCTTTTTCAATTGATTTTGTGACTTCTCATGATCATCAACCTATAGAAAACATAAAATAACAAAGGAAAATAGATAAATATAACATTGGGTTGCCTCCCAACAAGCGCTTCTTTAATGTCAGTAGCTTGACAGTGGGCTCTCATGGAGCCTCACAAATGCTCAGAGCAATGTTGGAACCTTCCAACACCAAACTTAGAGTTTGAATGTGGGGTTTCAACACCAAACTTAGAATTTGGTTGTGGCATCCCAACACCAAACTTAGAGTTTGACTGTGGGGGCTCTGTTTGACTCTGTTTTGAGAGAAGCTCTTTATGCTTCCTCTCCATGGTTACAGAGGGATGTCCTTGAGCCTTAAACACTAAGGATTCTTCATTCACTTGAATGATCAATTCTCCTCTGTCCACATCGATCACAGCCTTTGCTGTGGCTAGGAAGGGTCTGCCAAGGATGATGGATTCATCCATGCACTTCCCAGTCTCTAGGACTATGAAATCAGCAGGGATGTAATGGTCTTCAATCTCTACCAGAACATCCTCTACAAGTCCATAAGCTTGTTTTCTTGAACTGTCTGCCATCTCTAGTGAGATTCTTGCAGCTTGTACCTCAAAGATCCCTAGCTTCTCCATTACAGAGAGAGGCATGAGGTTTACACTTGACCCTAAGTCACACAGAGCCTTCTTAAAGGTCATGGTGCCTATGGTACAAGGTATTGAAAACTTCACAGGATCTTGTCTCTTTTGAGGTAATTTCTGCCTAGACAAGTCATCCAGTTCTTTGGTGAGCAAAGGGGGTTCATCCTCCCAAGTCTCATTACCAAATAACTTGTCATTTAGCTTCATGATTGCTCCAAGGTATTTAGCAACTTGTTCTTCAGTGACATACTCATCCTCTTAAGAGGAAGAATACTCATCAGAGCTCATGAATGGCAGAAGTAAATCCAATGGAATCTCTATGGTCTCAGTGTGAGCCTCAGATTCCCATGGTTCCTCATTGGGGAACTCATTGGAGGCCAGTGGACGTCCATTGAGGTCTTCCTCAGTGGCGTTCACTGCCTCTTCCTCCTCTCCAAATTCGGCCATGTTGATGGCCTTGCATTCTACTTTTGGATTCTCTTCTGTATTGCTTGGAAGAGTACTAGGAGGGAGTTCAGTAATTTTCTTGCTCAGCTGACCCACTTGTGTTTCCAAGTTTCTAATGGAGGACCTTGTTTCAGTCATGAAACTTTGAGTGATTTTGATTAGATCAGAGACCATGGTTGCTAAGTCAGAGTGGCTCTGCTTAGAATTCTCTGTCTGTTGCTGAGAAGATGATGGAAAAGGCTTGCCATTGCTAAACCTGTTTCTTCCACCATTATTATTGTTGAAACCTTGTTGAGGTCTCTGTTGATCCTTCCATGAGAGATTTGGATGATTTCTCCATGAAGAATTATAGGTGTTTCCATAGAGTTCTCCCATGTAATTCACCTCTTCCATTGAAGGGTTCTCAGGATCATAAGCTTCTTCTTCAGATGAAGCATCCTTAGTACTGCCTGGTGCAGCTTGCATTCCAGACAGACTTTGAGAAATCAAATTGACTTGATGAGTCAATATTTTGTTCTGAGCCAATATGGCATTCAGAGTATCAATCTCAAGAACTCCTTTCTTCTGATTCGTCCCATTGTTCACAGGATTTCTTTCAGAAGTGTACATGAATTGGTTATTTGCAACCATTTCAATGAGCTCTTAAGCTTCTGTAGGTGTCTTCTTCAGATGAAGAGATCCTCCAGCAGAGCTATCCAATGACATCTTGGATAGTTCAGACAGACCATCATAGAAGATACCTATGATGCTCCATTCAGAAAGCATGTCAGAAGAACACTTCCTGATTAATTGTTTGTATCTTTCCCAAGCTTCATAGAGGGATTCACCTTCCTTCTGTCTGAAGGTTTGGACTTCCACTCTAAGCTTACTCAATTTTTGAGGTGAAAAGAACTTTGCCAGGAAGGCATTGACTAGCTTTTCCCAAGATTTCAGGCTTTCTTTAGGTTGTGAGTCCAACCATATCCTAGCTCTGTCTCTTACAGCAAAAGGGAATAGCATAAGTCTGTAGACTTCAGGGTCAACCCCATTGGTCTTGACAGTGTCACAGTTTTGCAAGAATTCAGCTAAAAACTGATGAGGATCTTCCAATGGAAGTCCATGGAACTTGCAATTCTGTTGCATCAGAGAAACTAATTGAGGCTTAAGCTCAAAGTTGTTTGCTCCAATGGCAGGGATAGAGATGCTTCTCCCATAGAAGTCGGGAGTAGGTGCAGTAAAATCACCCAGCACCTTCCTTGCATTGTTGGCATTGTTGTTGTTTTCGGCTGCCATGGGTTCTTCTTCTTTGAAGATTTCTGTTAGGTCCTCTGCAGAGAGTTGTGCCTTAGCTTCTCTTAGCTTTCGCTTCAAGGTCCTTTCAGGTTCAGGATCAGTCTCAACAAGAATACTTTTGTCTTTGCTCCTGCTCATATGAAAGAGAAGAGAACAAGAAAGTATGGAATCCTCTATGTCACAGTATAGAGACTTCTTGAGGTGTCAGAGGAAAAGAAAAATAGAAGGAAGAAGTAGAAGAATTTTAACTTATCAAGAAAGATGGAGTTCGAATTGTGCATTAAGGAGGAGTGTTAGTCCATAAATAGAAGGATGTGAGAAGAGGGGAAGAAATTTTTGAAAATAAATTAAAAAGATTTTAAAAACATTTTGAAAAACTTTAATTGATTTTCGAAAACTAAGAGTGGAAAAGAAATCAAGTGATTTTTGAAAAAGATTTTGAAATTAGAAATTAAAAAGATATGATTGAAAACTATTTTGAAAAAGATGTGATTAAAAAGATATGATTGAAAAGTTATGGTTTTAAAAAGATGTGATTGAAAAGATATGATTTGAAAAACAATTTAAAAAGATTTGATTTTAAAAATTAATGACTTGGCTAACAAGGAAAGATATGATTCAAACATTAAACCTTTCTCAACAGAAAAGGCAACATACTTGAAATGTTGAATCAAATCATTAATTGATAGCAAGTATTTTTGAAAATGGAAAGAAATTGATTTTGAAAAAGATTTGATTGAAAAGATATGATTTGAAAAAGATTTGATTTTGAAAAAATTTTGAAAACTTGAAAAAAATTGAGTTAAAAAAAAATCTTCCCTCTTGTGCCATCCTGGCGTTAAACGCCCAGAATGGTGCACATTCTGGCGTTTAACGCCCAAAACACTACCCTTTTGGGCGTTAAACGCCAAACCAGGCACCCTGGCTGGCGTTTAAATGCCAGTTTGCCCTTCTTCACTGGGCGTTTTGAACGCCCAGCTTTTTCTGTGTAATTCTTCTGCTGTATGTTCTGAATCTTCAATTCTCTGTATTATTGACTTGAAAAGACACAAATAATAAAAAAATTTTGGATTTTTAATAATCAAAATGTAACTAAAATCAAATAACAATGCATGCAAGACACCAAACTTAGAAATTTGTATACTATTGACACTAACAAATGAGAATGCATTTGAGAAACAACAAAACACTCAAGTCAAGAGAATTCAAAGATCAGAGCAAGGAAATCATCAAGAACATCTTGAAGATCACTTAAGACACATGAATAAATTCAAGAAGAACAGAAACATGCAATTGACACCAAATTTAAAATGAGACACTAGACTCAACAAGAAACATGAGAATATTTTTGGTTTTTATGATTTTGTAATTTTTTGGATTTTTCGAAAATTAAGTGGAGAAGAAAATAAAAGTATCAAAATTCTTAATGAGAATTCCAGGAATCATGCAATGTTAGTCTAAAGCTTCAGTCTAAAGAAATTAGACATGGCTAGCCAAGCTTCAGCAGGACATTACATTCAAGAGCTAAATTGATGAGAATCAATCAGCTTTGGTGATGATAAGAACATCACCTTGAAATACTAGAATTCATTCTTAAGAACTCTGAAACAAAATACCTAATCTAAGCAACAAGATGAACCGTCAGTTGTCCATACTCGAAACAATCCCCGACAACGGCGCCAAAAACTTGGTGCACGAAATTGTGATCTCTACTTTTCACAACTCAAACAGTCCCTAGTAATGGCTCCAAAAACTTGGTGCACAATACCATGGTCTAAACATAATTTCACAACTTCGCACAACTAACCAGCAAGTGCACTGGGTCGTCCAAGTAATAAACCTTACGCGAGTAAGGGTTGATCCCACAGAGATTGTTGGTATGAAGCAAGCTATGGTCACCTTGTAAATCTTAGTCAGGCAGATTCAAATGGTTATGAATGATATATGAATAAAGCATAAAGATAGAGATACTTATGTAATTCATTGGTGAGAATTTCAGATAAGCGAATGGAAATGCTTTGTCCCTTCCGTCTCTCTGCTTTCCTACTGTCTTCATCCAATCCTTCTTACTCCTTTCCATGGCAAGCTGTATGTTGGGCATCACCGTTGTCAGTGGCTACAGTCCCGTCCTCTCAGTGAAAATGTTCAACGCACCCTGTCACGGCACGGCTAATCATCTGTCGGTTCTCAATCAGGTTGGAATAGAATCCATTGATTCTTTTGCGTCTGTCACTAACGCCCAGCCTTCAGGAGTTTGAAGCTCGTCAAAGTCATTCAATCATTGAATCCTACTCAGAATACCACAGACAAGGTTTAGACCTTCCGGATTATCTTGAATGCCGCCATCAATTCTAGCTTATATCACGAAGATTCTGATTAAGGAATCCAAGAGATAAACATTCAGGCCTTGTTTGCTTGTAGAACGGGAGTGGTTGTCAGGCACGCGTTCATAAGTGAGAATGATGATGAGTGTCACATAATCATCACATTCATCATGTTCTTGGGTACGAATGAATATCTTAGAATAAGAACAAGCTGAATTGAATAGAAGAACAATAATAATTGCATTGATACTCGAGGTACAGCAGAGCTCTACACCTTAATCTATGGTGTGTAGAAACTCCACCGTTGAAAATATATAAGAACAAGGTCTAGGCATGGCCGAATGGCCAGCCTCCCAATGATCCAAGATAGCATAAGACTACTCAAAGATAGCTACCTAGATGATCTAAGAACTAGACGTCCAAAGATGAAAATACAATAGTAAAAGGTCCTATATGTAGAAAACTAGTAGCCTAGGGTTTACAGAAATGAGTAAATGACAGAAAAATCCACTTCCGGGTCCACTTAGTGTGTGCTTGGGCTGAGCATTGAAGCTTTCATGTGTAGAGACTTTTCTTGGAGTTAAACGCCAGATTCTATGCCAGTTTGGGCATTTAACTCCCATTCTTATGCCAGTTCCGGCGTTTAACGCCGGCCATTCTTGAGCTAATTTGGAACGCCAGTTTGGGCCATCAAATCTCGGGCAAAGTATGGACTATTATACGTTGCTGGAAAGCCCAGGATGTCTACTTTCCAACGTCGTTGAGAGCGCGCCAATTGAGCTTCTGTAGCTCCAGAAAATCCACTTCGAGTGCAGGAAGGTCAAAATCCAACAGCATCTGCAGTCCTTTTCAGTCTCTGAATCAGATTTTTGCTCAGGTCCCTCAATTTCAGCCAAAAAATACCTGAAATTACAGAAAAACACAAAACTCATAGTAAAGTCCAGAAAAGTGAATTTTAACTAAAAACTAATAAAAATATAATAAAAACTAACTAAAACATACTAAAAACAATGCCAAAAAGCGTATAAATTATCCGCTCATCATGATGCTTCAGAAATAATTTGTGCTGAACTTGTGTAAACTGATTTTATTACTTATCAGTAAAGTTTACTTAATTGAAATGGCACGTTTATATACCTTTGAGAAGCACAAATTTTTATAACTGATTAGTTCAACAAATATTTGAAATTAAATCGATATTCTCTACTTTTTTGCTAACCTAACAGTTTAAGTCTATATAAATTATGCAGCTGGTTCAATTTAATTTTTTGAAGAAGCAATAGTTAACTTATTTAAGTTAATCCCGTAACTTCATAATAGATTTGGGGCGACAATAAAGGAACAGGGATACATGGTATAATACAAATTTAAGTTGATTTGAAAATATAAAAAAAATATTTGAAATGATTAATGTTAAATCCATCGGTCAAATATTGTTGTAATCTCCTCCTAATTCTAAGCATTTTCTATTTTCTCCATACGCCCCAACTTTTCTATAACTCTCAATCTCTCACATAAACTGCACGTCATTCTCATCAGGTGAGAGACTTCTCCCTTTTAAACCCTTACATGAGTTCAACCCTTTCTCTTCGAGAGTTTTTTTCGTTGCATGTTACATATAAGATTGTCTTTCTATATGTTCTCAAGCTTCATGCATTTTGGTACACACTACAACTAAGGAGTCAGAGATCCCTTTCACTGTGCTGCACAAAACATCCACTTCTTACAACTTGTCCACATCCATCAATAGGAAACTTAGACCAACCAAGTAAATATTGGATTTAAAGTCTTTCTTACAACTTATCCTCCTATTTTCGTAAACAGTTATCTTTAAAGTCCTTTACTTCTATTTTCCTTTTGTGCAATGATTAGATAGTAATTTTGTTTCCCACACACTTTTTAGAGGACGGCATGAGAAAAGCTTCTAGGCTGAGCGTGAAGCCCTTCCTTCCAATACAAAAATAGTACTCCCATTTAACAAAAGAGCTGCAACTGATTGGTCAGGCAGCTGGATTATTCAGTGGTTTCTTAGGGAGTTTGGGTGCGAATTATTCCCAGTTCCCCATATATGTAAAGAGTTGGAAGCATGTGAACAAAGCTAAGAAGGAACATGCATATGACATGATTAAGGTACATGTTTAAGCTTAAAAAATTTAAGCAATTTTGGTATTCCATTTTTTTTGTAAGATCTTTTGCATGGGTAAATTATATGGTTGGTAAAATTTTCAAATTTTGTTTTTCACATGTTTATTTAAGCACTTCTCATTTATATGTAATTGCGACTGCTTGTACTAGATTTGAGTGTCATACTTTATCAATTTAAATTAGCTTGTAATGGTTGTGGCATTTCTTCAAATTATCAATCTTATGCTTGTTAGTTGGTCTTGGTTAATGACAATGTTAACTAATTACAGCGGGTCTTTTACTATGAAAACGATGCCGGAGAAAAAATAAAGCGTGAAATTATGAAGAGGATTGGAAAGAACTGGAAGGATACAAGGCACAACTTGTATCATAAGTGTTACAAAGAAATAAGGACTTATGAGAAAAATCTTGAGCATCTCCCGAAAGAAATAGAAGAAAATGAATGGAAAAAGTTCCTTGACTATCGCCAGAAGGAAGAAACAAAGGTAAGCGTTCGTATTTTTTATTATTTCCACAAAAACATACATGTGTATACATATTACACCCCTTACATTTTATATTCAACATCTTTTTCTCATTTACATTTGTTCTGTTATTTGTTTACAGAAAAAGTATAAACATAATACTTTAAATTGGAGCAAGCAACTTTACACACATACTGGGGGCTCCAAAACATTGGCAAGAAAAAAAGACAAAGTGGTAATAAGTAATTATTTGTATTAAGATTTTTATTAATCTTCCTGAATATGTTGTTGTTGTTTACATAATTATGTCGATATCAATGATATAGGAGAAAGAGCAAGGAAGGCCCGTTGGTAGAGGAGGGTTGTTTATCATGACTCATAAGAAAAAAAATGACTCGTATATCCATTCTGATGCGCTTGTTGTTAGTGTAAGTCATGTTTGAAAATTTTAAGCAACTTAGCTTACTGTATATATCGTGCTACTATTAACTCATGCCTTTCCAATGTGTTGTATATTTGTAGGAAGCAATTGTGAATGTTGAGAGGCAGGATGAATCCTCTAAACACCTTTCACAAAATGATTCGCTAGCACAAGTTCTTTGAAAGGAGAATCCAGGACAAGTTCGTGCCCTAGGTGCTGAACCATGTCCCACCCAAGTCTTTGGTAATGCTGCTGGACAACCGTTGGGTTCTGTAGAGCCCAATGAAGAGTACGAGAAGAGAATTGCAAAATTGATGGTAGAAAAAATCCGTCGCTAACCGTTTGCCCGCGCCCCATCTTCTGGTGTTTAATTAACTGCTGCGAAATGTTTTGCGACAATTCAAAACTGCCACAAAACGACTCCAGAAATCGTAGCAAAGTGCCGGAATTGTTGTAGTGGGCTCTTTAATAGTTTTTAAATCAGTCACAGTGAGTAATATTTATAATAAATAAAAATATAAATTAGTTGATTTTTTTAATTTTTTTTTTGCTACCGTTGTCAATTATTTATTAAATTGTAACTAGATAATTAGTTTTAACTTTGTGAATTTTACTTAGTATTATTACTTCTAATATAATTTTTTTTAAATGTGGATTATTTCTTAAGTATTTTTGCTAGTAATTTTATATAACATTTTTTTATTTACTTATTTTAAATATCTTATAACATATAATGCTTTACATTGTTGATTTTATAACTCACCATTTTTACCATCACTTTCTTAAGAGACTCCAATATTTTATAACATTTGTCATCATTATTATGACTTCAAATATTGCATTAAGTGTCTATATACATATAAATTGCATGTTTTAAAAAATATAAATAGTTAAGAGAACATTAATATTGCTAAGAAAAGATTTTAGTAGTATGGGTCATCTTGTTAATTATTATGAAAATCGAGAAGTGACATCAAAATTGAAAGGAAGATATATATGTTTAGTTTTATAATAAAATGACATCTACCTTAATATGCTTCCATGAAAAAATTTTAAACAATCTATGTGCCATCACTTAAATATAGAATGATTTTGTCATCAATTTTTATAAAATATAAATAAATGATTTAGGATTTAAAATTAAGAATTTATAATTTATTTTTTTTTTTATCATTGTTACATACTTGACCCAAAATTGGGGGGAGAATATTTAATTTGTGAATTATCTCCCTCGGCAATGTCATCAAGAATAAACATAAATTAAATAAAATATATATCACACTAAAATAGTCTAAAAAACTAACAACCAAGACATAATAAAAGATTCTAAAACAAACACTAATCAAAATTACATGACAAAATATAAATAAATCTCTTATATATTGTTGAATACTCTCAATATTGTGTTTGTTTTGTTTTATTTTTCTTTCAAATAATTTTACCATGTTAACCACTTATATAATTTTATTTTCACAAACTCATTCATCACACCATTTTTGCCATGCATTTATATTCGGTTCATTTAATTCACTTCAACTAATGGTTATTGTTTATCATGACCATATTCTCTCATTCCTTTCTTGCCTTGAAATTATGGATGTTTCTAAACTTGACCACAACATCATTATTTAGTTGATTTTAGACTAGATTGAATCACTAATTGAGAGGAATAGAATGATGTGATGAACAAAAACTAGAACTTGAACTTGAGTGAGTTATGGCCTTGTGGATCTATTGTTTTGAAATTTTATATCTATATATTAAATTATAAATGTATGTACTTTTTAAATTACATAATTAATAGAGATTGTGCAACAAGAAAACATTTATTGATAATGTCTTGTGATTTTGAATCTTTAGCAGCTCACATAATAGGAGTAGCTAGTTAGGTATTTTTCTTTCAAGAACAGGCTAATAAGAGTGGATCAAATTTAATCTCAGAATTAGCAAAGACACTGTCTAGAACATGCAGTGCTGGTGACAATGCTGAGCACGAAACAAGAAATATTTTTGACAATTTATATTTTGACGCTTTGATTTTTAGCGACAGAGTTCTCACATCTGATCAAACATGTTCATTAGTACAAGAACTAAGAACTTTGTCAACTCTTATGCGCCGAACCAAACCTTGTCAAACCATGGTCAAAATGAGCTTACTTGATATCAAAGAAGGTTCCAAGGATCAAGTTAGAGATAACGGTTGCAAAATAAGCTGAATTGGAGGATCTAGCTATGCCTTGTTTAAAATTAATATATGATCTATGTATTTATATGTCTATAGTTTGATCAATATATTGATAAATATTACATTAGCACTGATGAATATAATTGACCATTATCAATAGTTAACATAGAATTTAATATTTTCTCCAGAAATTTTGCAATTTCATTGAGATTGAATATGATATATTTGAATAGTACATTGTTCTATAGTAATTGGTATAGACTATATGGACACTCAACCTATGTAGGTTATGCCTCCTTAAAAAATCCCTAAGAACCAAACCCCTTTTGTTGGGAAAAATTCCAATAAAAGAAAAAAGAGTACATCAACCATGCATAATTTAAGAAATAAATAAAAAGAGCCCAACAACTTTTATAACCTCATACAACTAAGCTCTAGAATAAGAACACTCTTGAAGTCGGCAAGAAGAAGGGGAATGAGTTTCAGCGGAGGCCTATTCATAAGAGAAATCGTAGAATTCGAAGAAGAACTGATCACACGAATTTGCTTCTCTCATGACATGGTAGATAGTGACATCCCACTCAAAAAACATGAACTAATGAATTTCTTCCACAATGTCTGCTAATTTTGGAAAGTCTTCGGCATTGTCATGAATAATCTCCAGAGGTACCATGCAATCACTATCACATTCCACTTTTCTATACCCAAACTGCCACGCCAACCCCAAATCATGGCGAATAGCTACTAGTTCCTCTACGACACTGCTGGTGAAACCAATATGCCTGATGAATCTGGCAACGCAGTTGCCATCTTGATCTTTAAGCAAGCCACCACATCCGACTCTTCCTAGATTTTCTCTTGAACTTCTGTTCTTGTGTGAATGAACTTCTGAGGTATAGTTCGCTTCTTACACTGTTGTAATACACATTTTCTTTAATGGAGTGAAAATAACTCGGATGTCGAAGAACAAAGTGGGTGAGTACCTGCAAAAGACCACGCTCAAGTTAATAAGTGTTTAAGAGGTATAAAAATTCTATGATTATAGAATGTTAAACATGGAATAGAACTTATCATGTCGTCCCCTTTGAGATGTAGAAATTGGTGCCTTTATAAGCATAGAGTTGATAAATAGAATTGAAGTTATGACCGTTTGTTATTAAGTTAGAATAATTGTTATTAAGATCATCTTTTACAAATTTAGAATGAAGGTAAATAAAGTCGAGTTATGACTCATAATGCACAATAAATTAAAGACCGAGCTATAAGGTGACAGATCACAGCCCACAAGCTTTATCTGCCAATCATATGATCCAGGCTAAACTTAGAAAATAAAATGAGTTATAACTCGGTCAAAAGATAAGTGAATAATGATATGGTGAGCCCTCAAGTTTAGTCGGGTTATTATGTCAGCACTTATTTAAAAAGTAATTGAGTGGTAAGAGTCATTCAATCAAGATAGCTGTGTGGGGGATACTTTTTCGCTTGAGAACAATTTTTTATGGCATGCATATAGCATTTGATTATATCCGTTTAATAGAATTGAATGTATGATCCAAGGATATAATGATCAATTGTCTTGAAAAATTTTTTGACCCACAACAACTTATTGATGAATTTCTCACTCAAAGCAATTAATTATTAAATATTTGTTTCATAGTAAGATTTGTATGATATGAATAATATAAATTGAGATACTAAATATGTATGAAGTTGTATGATATGAATAATATAAAGCCAAGTTTGTTCTCGGATTAATTAAGAGCTGAGTTTGTTCTCAGATTGGTTGAAAGTCGGTTATGACATGTGAAATATTATGATACGTAAAAGTGAATCAATTCGAATGTATAAAGTACATACTTTATAAAAAGTTACGATATATTAAAATTTGATAAAAAGGTATTAAATAAAATCCTAAACAAGATTGTTGAAATTGATTCAAAAATTTGAATGTAAATCAAATTTTATGAACCTGAGGGGAGTAAAAATTATTTTACTCGTCCCCACAGCCGGTACCAATTATTTTTGTTGAGGTTGACGAGTGTATAGCTCGTCCGCCGGTAAATACTTATCAGCTTTCCGTTAGGATAAGGCATATGTCGGCAATGAGAGAATAAGGGGATGGGTACTTGCAAAAGACACTCCAACACTCAAGTCAGTAAGTGTTTAATAGGTATAATAATTCTATGATTATAGAATGTTAAACATGAAATATAACTTATCATGTCATCCCTTTTAAGATATAGAAATTGGTGCCTTTATAAGCAGAGTTGATGAATAGAATTAATGTTATGACTGTTTGTTATTAAGTGAGAATAATTATTATTAAGATCGTTCATTACAAACTTAGAATGAAGGCAAATAAAGTCGAATTATGACTCATAATGCACAATAAAAATCGAATTATAAGGTGACGGATCTAACTTCCGTCTATGCTGAGTTTGATGGCCCCTTCAGATAGTGGAACACAGCGAACTAGCATCCTTTGCATACAAAGTTACAGAAACAGTAAATTGTCAAACTAAACACAATTATATCTAATTTTCATTGTAATATTCAAAGATGCTATCAAGAAATATTTACTTGGCATAGACTTTGTTAATGTAATGTAATGTAATGAACAAAAGCTTAAAGTAGAGCTCTGAGTTGGTTGATAATGTAATTATAGTGAATGAAAGTTCTTTAATTCAATCGTTCGTGTATATAAAAATGAGAGATGATATGTTGAATGTAACTAAATTTTTTTAAAAGAAAGTATTTAATAATGTATTGATTTTAATTTAAGAATTCTAACTGCAATCATAATTATTCTCATATTTTAAAAGCAGGATTCGTTTAGATTTATTTCTAAAAGTTAAGGATCGGATAATTTTATTGAATGTTGAGATTTCAAGAGACCAAACTATATGTTACCTCTTTTCATATAATAAAAAAATCGGGTCAATTATATTGACTTCATAACATCAGAAAAAGTTAGTGTAATTGATCTAATATGATACAATAAGTGTGTGCTCTAATTTCTTAAATGGTTTGGTGGCCAAGTAATTGTTACACTGAATTATGTATGTCTTTGTTACTTGTTAATTGCTGACTGCTCTTTATGAAGCATTTAGCCTAACAGTTTTGGAACATATAGATCTAGCAGTGCATAATGAAAAATTTTTCTTTTTTTTTTAAATGTTGTTATACATGGAAGAAATATTCTGATAGGCTACTGATTTTGACTGTATATGACTTTTAGAAACATGTGTCTAAGTTTGGAAGGAGAGAAACTAGGAGATACTTGGAGATGTTTTCATGGATTTGGTGAATTGCACTTCCTCAAATAAAATTTTCTCATTGTTTTACCAACTTTGAAATAAGGGATAGAAAAGACAAAGATAGAGAGATGTTATTTACCTTTCTATATTTTACTGAAAAATCTAAATAATTTTATAGATGATCTCAACTTAATTTGTTTTGTTACGTCCTTAGAGCTTATGTATACCTTAGCAAAAGTCCTTAGTATTTTTTAAAAAAATTTTGGGATTTACAAATATTTTCATGAACTTATGAATTATATTTGCTTATATCTATTTATACATAGTACATTACTATCTATTAATTAGATATAAACATTTAATTGCATGGAAGTTTAATTTTTACTTTATAAATATATATATATAATAATTTTTAGTAAAATATATCATTTTATAATACTTATAGAATGTGTCATTAAAACACATATTAATAAGACCACATATATTTATGTGTGTGTAAATCAAATATCATTTGGCTCATATCTAAGTGTCTATTACCTATGTATTAATTAATACATACATAATTAATTATGTAATAATACTTAATTATGTATTACATAATACTTTGTATGTATTAATGTATACATACATTATTCATAATTAATTATGTATTACGTATGTATTATTTAATATATACTTAAGTATTACATAATACATATGTAATACATAATTATTTATTAATACATATCTTCAACTTGAATTTTGGATCAAAACTTATAAATTCCATAATAGCTCCAATAAGATAAATCATCGACCAGATAACTAAATGTTGCAACGCCTATTTTTGTGATGTTGATTATAATGCCATTTCATTTAGCTGATTATTGTTCTCTGGTACTGGTCAATAGGTACTAATGGTAGATTTAAATGTGTACATACTCCTCTTTGCTAAATGATTATGTAATATTATGTGATGTATTTCTATCATGCTTTGTTAGACATGAAATAACTTTAGCAATAAAATCGAATATAGAATTAGAGAATTCTTCTTCCAAGTTTTGTTTCAACTTTTGGAGAAGATTTATGGTCTACCTTCTATGTGATTGATGAGTTCGATAATTGCCTGGTGCTATAATTGAAAACAAAACAATGATCAGTTGGTTATAACTGACAGCTCCTTTGAACAAATTAGAGTTTTCTATTTTCTCAATAGAGGGGGCAACTGTGCAATCCAGATATGTTGGTTTCGGAATCTTTTTTATTTTACGAAGTAATCACATGAACCAACCAATTCAGATTCACCCATATCGGAACTCTTATATAACTGATCGTATGGACCAAGAAACACTTAATAACATATATAGAGTGTTCCACATAAAATATAACAAGAATAGTGAGTCTTCATCACCTGATGTGATGGTGTTGTCTGGGTCTGAACCATCTGATAATGAGTTCTCATCAGTCGGTGATAAAAATGAAGATGATGACACACTGAAAGGAGATGATCCTCATAATCCCATAGATGCAACGAATTCATCAACGGAGATCAACGAAGAAAGAAAAGAAACAATAGAATTGTCTGACAACGGGTAATGTTACATACAAATTTTTTTCTTATGTTTTACATTTTAATATCGAGGTACATATAGATATATTTAAATGTGGTGACTAGCAAGTTTAAATATCTTGAATCAGATACACTCCAGATGCTTATTATCAGAAGACCATCACAAATTCGAATTTGAGTCAATCTAGACTAGCAAGTTGATCTTAAGAGTTATTACTTTTTTTTCCAAACTTATTAAATATTGGTTATGTATTTGTTATTCATTATACAGAAAAATCCTTTTTTACCCTAACTATGAATCATTCATTGCAGTATCTGTCCTTGAAATTTATTGCATATCTTAAATTCTCTAGTGATATTATGTTTGGAAGATTACTGGTCCACATTTCAACGTAGGTAAGAATATATTTTTTTTCCACCTTCTGAAAAGTGAAGGAAGAGATGGAGAATGAAAGTTTAGGGTTGAATGAAAAGAATGTTGTAAAGTATACAATTTAAAAAAAGCGGACAAGATGACCTTGAAGCTAGACTTCCTACCTAACCGGTAGATAGAGTTGTTGATTCAAAGATCTTAGAGCTTATAAAAAGAGGCCTCCTATGTATTATTCTGTGTGACACATATTTTAAACAATATGTTGAACTATGTTGGATATATTTTGTTTGCTTATTAATGGGAAAGTAGTTATTTAGGTGGTTTGAAACTTTCTGGATATGTATTACATTTTGGAAGCTAAGTTTTTTTTTGTTCTAAAGTTTAAAATATATATAGTATGTGAACTAGTTACTTAATCTATCATTTTTTGCTATATAGTATGAATAGTTGTTGTAAATGAATATAAAGTATTTGACTATCTTTTTTCTTCTCTTGTATTAACAATTAAATTAGTATGGTTATTTTTTTAACACTATAATATTAATATTAGATATGAGAGTTTTTTCTAAAATATATTGAGTATATTGATTAATTCCATTTTTCAAAATGTTAACTAAACTTTAATCCCGTGCATTTGCACGGGTCATCTCGCTAGTTAATACATACATAGTATTACCTCATTATGTATTAATATCTAAGTGTATATTACCTATGTATTAATTAATACAAACATAGTTAATTATGTAATAATACTTAATTATGTATTATCTATTTATGTATTAATACATATATAATACATAATTGCTATGTATGTATTAATGTATAAATACATTATTCATAATTAATTATGTATTAAGTATATATTAATTAATATATACTTAAGTAATACATAATATATATGTAATACATAATTATTTATTAAAACATAGCGTCAACTCAAAATCCCCACACTCACTCGTCAAAACGCATCATGCTAGGGAGAGGTATCCACACCCTTATAAGACATGCTTCGTTCTCCTCCTCAACCGATGTGGGACCTTACAATTATCAATTAAGAGAGAGATTATTTTCTTTTTTTTTTTTGTGAGTAAGGGACATTATCAATTTAAAAGTGTCAAAATTAACTCGTTATTTACTTATGTACCATTGGCATTAAAATAAAATATTATAATGTAGTAACTAAAATCTAATCATCACCAAATATAAAGTTTTGGGTAAAACTACTTTTATAAATTTGAAATTGCGAGAACATATAAAATGATAGAAGACTAGAAGTAACTTGTTTGAGTTTTTAAAATCATATTGAAAATTAATAGTGTATTTTTTTATGAATTATTATTTACAAGTAATATTTTCACCTACAAAAATAATATGAAGATCTTTTTTTCCAAAAATAGAAAGATTTGAACTTGCGACCTATAGGTGAGTATGACGAGATGATGTCATTTAAGCTCTTGTGTAAAAACATTTCATTATATAGTTTATATACACCATCATTTTTAATCACAACAAAAATATATATTTTTATGGTTGCATCTAAAATGTTTTAATAAAAAGTTTAAATATTAATATTTTTTTGAATATAATCCATTGAGATTATTAGATAATAAATCTAAAGGTCTATATTATAATGAATATTATAAAATAAATTTATAAAAAATATTTTAAAATAAAAAGATATAATAAATTACTAAATTATTAGATATATATGTACTCTGTAGAATAATTGAGTAATATATAAAAATAAGTTGAATAAATATTAATAAAGTTTAAATATTAAAGAATATATATATATATATATATATATATATATATATATATATATATATATATATATATATAACATTTTTTTGAATAAAGATCTTTCATTAAATAATATTACTAGAATAATAATTATTTTATAGTAAAATAAATACTTGTTAAACAGGGGCTTATTTATATCATGTTAGTCCATTACAGTTCTTTCTAATATAAGCTGGTTGAATTAAGCCGTGCATTATAGGATTAGACTTTAATTTTATCTCTCACTTTATGAGTGAAGAAAAAGACAAATTACAGTTTCACTATATTTTTCAGATAAAATATTCCACATACAAAATTTTTATTTTCATCTTATTTTTCTATATATTTTATTATAAAATGGTAAAAATGATGGGAACAAAAATATTTCAATAAAGTACGTAGTATACGTAAACCGCTTCTAATATATTTGCTCTAATTGTATAATGATAATACTACGATAAAAAGTAAAAAAAAAATCTATTAAAAATATTATCGTATGCAGTCTATATGTATTAGCAATTTATGTATGCCATGCGCAAAAAAGATAAGTGAAGAACATAATGAGGTGAATATAAGGCGAAATTAAAATATTATTTGGTGTAAAAAATAAAAAAATTATATTATTTGATATTTATTTTTATGATTGAGATTTTTTAAAATTTGAATCTTCTAAAATATCAATAAAATCTAATAATGTTAATAAAAAAATTGGTTTAAGCGTTGCAATAAGAATTGTGAAGTACTAATCCATAAATACTAATAAAAAGAATAGAATTTTTAAAATTCAATATATATGAAAATAACTTAAGTTTGATCTGATAAAAATATAAATAAAAAATAAAAAAAATTACTGAAAGACATAACTATTAATCATTTATGATAATAAACTATTTATGTGGCAAAATATGTAACATTTAGGATTGGAGTTTAAGACGTTATGGTTGGATCTGTGATATTCAAAAGATTATAAGAAAATTAGACCTTGTCAATTCCCTTAAATGTTAAAATCTTTTTACATATTTTAGTAGTAAAAAGTAATGCAATTTTCAATTTTAAGAAAGAATTTAATTTTTGTTATTTAGTTTAAATCAAACCAGACTAAAAATAGTCTAATTTACAATTCTATTCTTATAAATTGTGATATTACCAAAATCATTTTCACTAAAAAGAATTAGTGGTAATAATAAAAAGATAAAATAATTATTTGAAACGCACTTTATATATTCTTTTTCAATTCTATTGTTTTGATTCCTAATCAAAGAATTCTCTTTAGAATTAATTCAATTCTTTTAAACATTATATTTAACTCTAACTTATTATAAACTTTCTAACATACTCAAACCTAACTCCATTCTCTCAACATTATTGTTCAACATACTCTTCCTTCTAGTCACTTGATAACTTGGAAAACAAAAGAACAAAATTCATGGAATATAAAATTATATACAAACTAAATGAAACATCCTTAATGTCGTATCTCCCAAGTGATGTCTCTATTCTAATTACACCAATGATGGACACACTAATTGCCGCAGAAAATTTTTTTAAAATTGAGTCATCATAAAAAAATTAAATATCAGCGTACATCCCTGAAAATACAAAAAAAAAATAAATGTAAGAAGAAGAAGAAAGAAACAAAAAGAAAGAACAAATTTGCAATATTTACCTAAGGCTCCTAAAAAGCATAATGTAGTTTTTAATCTGTCAGTTTTTTGGCCTCCGAATTCTCTCAATAAAAGAACACATTCTTAAGAAGCTATTAGATTTATCAACTAAAGATCATTCTCTGTAGCGAACAACTAAACCATGAAATCAACCAAAAAATATTTTCTATGGAATTTGTAGTTTGCTTTGGCCACTTAAACAATATTTTTAGAGTCCATAATTTTAAACCATAACAAAATGAACGGTGTACAGAATTTTAATCAAACATGTTCTGCAAGATAAGGTTTGTGACCAATTAAACCTCAACCCATCACATTAGTCATTTGAAACCAATCAAAACAATAATAAATGAACAAACTGATATTTAAGACGAAGTTCAAAAAAAAACTTGAATGCGGCCATAAAAATTGAAAATTGCATCGGTTACAATGGCAATTAGCAATGTTTGATTTAGATGGGATGAAAAGAAACCTTAAATGAATAACGTAATTTAACTATTTTAAATTCCATATCACCTCATTTATCTTATTATCAGTCTAAACATATGATATATATAAATAACACAAAATAAGATTATAATTCTCTTTTATGCATAAACCAAATATTATAAAAGATTTAAATAAAAAAATGTAAACAAGATAAGTTATTTTACATATTTTTGTAATAATTTTTAAAATTATTTATTTTAATAAATAAAATATTTTTGTAATTTATTTAAATAAAAAATCCGATACATAAAAGATTAATTACTAAATAAATTTTATACATTATTAATATATGATTCGACCATTACAAAACTATCATCATAATTCGCCATTATGTGTCATAACTCGGCAAAACACGCTATAAGCTCGGCATTACGCACAGACTCAATGGACCATGTACTAGAATCAAAACGTCCGAACTCATTAAGACCTGTTTATTGCTCTTTAACACCGACGATAATACAGAAACGTAACCAATCTTCTCCACTTCACATATAAAGGTACGACGTTCTATTCTAAAGGGACACATTGAATTCTCAATACTAACTTAAGTTTTGGAGTGCCTTTGCAAGTACACTCCCCCCTTGTTTCTTGCTCACGCTCTGCACGATTGGACATCTCCCCAGGAGTGAAGCTCGGACTTTCTCAAGGCTCATAGATCAGCACCAAAGATAACAACTCGGCGCCGACTCCCAGAAGCCGAGCTCCCTCTTTTAGTATCCACACAGGAACAATTGGCACCCACCATGGGGCCAAAAATATAAATCTTTCTCTATATAATCGGCCTCGACGTTCTCGCTTAGAGCCATGGCTGAGCAACATCCACCCACACCATCTGAACTTCTTCAGATGGTGACTGAGTTACGGCAAGCCAACCAGCGCATGGCCGAAGAGAACCAAAGAATGGCAAATCAGATTGCTAATCTGAATAATACCCGGATCGAAAATGACAATGATCGACAAGAACGAACAGAAGAAGCCGAGCATCAGTCAGGGCCAACGCATGTCTCCGAAACTGCTCGGCACGAAGAAGAGCAACCCAGGCACAATGAGTAAGCTCGGCCAGAAGACGAGGATGACAACCTAGAAAGCTCCCCTGGGCCATTCACGGCCGAGGCGATGAATTTCATGTTGCTCAGGAGGTTCACTCTGCCAACCACACTAACCCCCTATGATGGGCTAGGTGATCCGAAGAAATACATCAAAAAGTTCACCTCCTAATGATAGTAAACGGTGCATCTGATAAAGTTTTATGTCGTTATTTTCCATCTTACTTAGACAGTCATGCACTTGATTGGTTTTGTTCTTTGCCTGCAGGTTCTATTTCTCGCTTTCGAGACCTATCAAAGCCCTTCGAGGAGCATTTTGCTAGATCGGCCATCTATCTACATGACTCCAATTACCTGAACACAGTCAAATAGGGCCAGCATGAAAGCCTTAGAGACTACATGACGCTCTTCACAAAGATAGCCATGAGTATACCTGATCTCCATCCCAAGGTGGAACTGCACGCAATAAAAAGCGGACTCCGACCAGGAAAATTCCAGGAGACCATTGCTGTAGCCAAACCTAAAACTATGGCCGAGTTCTGTGAAAAGGCGAAAGGATAGATTGACATCGAAAAACTTCGACAAGCTCAGAAAATAGAGAAACCACAATATAAAGACAACAACAAAATACGAGATAACAAGAAAAACTTTAAACCAACTCCCCGATATGATTCTTATACTCAGTTCAACACCAAACGCGACGACATCATCAAGGAGATCTTGAATTCAAAGTTGATCAAGCCACCAAGAAAAGCCGGCAGCTACCCAGATTCAAAAAGTGCAGACAGATCAAAATACTGTTCTTTTCATCAAAAGCACGGACACACTACTGACGAGTGTGTCATCTCCAAAGTCCTTCTGGAGCGGTTAGCTCGGCAAGGTCATCTCGCAAGTATATTGGTGACAACATACAACGACGCGCACCTCCCTCTGGTGACCACAACTCGGCAACACAGCATGGTCGAGATAAAGATCGACCGAACACCAATCCGCCCGACCAACCAAGACATATTATTAACTGTATTTCTGGAGGTTTTGCAGGTGGAGGAGCAACAAGCTTGGCAAGAAAGCGGTCTTACTGAGCTACGCTTTCCATACAATCCAATCAACATTCACAACAGACACCTCCACACTTTCCTCAGATAACATTCCAGACATCCGACTATAACACCAACGTGACAAATCTAGATGACCCGGTCGTGATTTCCCTGTAGCTCAGAGATCTCCTAGTCAAAAAGGTTTTACTAGACCTTGGGAGCAGTGTTGTTGTTCTCTTTTACTCCACATTTCAGAAGATGAAACTGAACAGCAACAACCTCCAACCTTCCACTGGAGACCTGGTCAGTTTCTCAGGTGAGAGAGTCCCAGTTATAGGCTCTGTGTGGTTACAAACCACACTCGGTGAAGTTCCCTTATCAAAAACTTCAGATATTCAATACTTAGTTGTTGACTGTTTTAGTCCTTACAATTTGATACTTGTCCGACCTTTCTTAAATAGGTTCAGCGGCATAGTTTCACAATTTATCTCTGTGTTAAGTTTCCTTTGTAGGATAACACAATTGCAACTATTCATAGTGAAGCCCGAGAGACCAGAGAATGCTACAACAACAGTTTTAAAAGACCTAACCAAAACATACAAGCTCATGTGCACAACATCAGCAACCAGGATGACCTACCAACCCTGGCTGACCTTGATCCCAGAGCAGGAACCCTTGAACGCCCAACCCCGACAGAAGACTTGCATAAAATCTATTTCACAGATAGCTCGGACAAGTTTACTTATGTCGGTTCGACATTAAGCTCAGAAGAGAAGGCCTTATTCCGAGCATTTCTACAACAAAACGCCGACATGTTTGCTTGGACCCCAACCGACATGCCAGGCATTGACCCATCCATCGTATCCCACAAGCTGGCACTAGATCTGTCTGTCCAACCTGTAGCACAGAAAAAACGAAACCTCGCCTACGACCGAAAACAAGCATCTCTGGAGGAAACCAAGAAGCTCATCAACGCCGGCTTCATTCAAGAAATCAGGTTAACTACATGGTTGGCGAATGTCGTCATGGTGAAAAAACATAACGGTAAATGGCGCATGTGAGTCGATTTCATTGATCTCAACAAAGCATGCCCAAAAGACTCATATCCCTTACCATCTGTTGATTGCTTAGTTGATAATGCCTTTGGTTATGAAAAACTTATCTTTATGCATGCATACTCTGGCTATAACCAGATCCAAATGCATCCATCCAATCAAAATAAGACAGATTTTATTACTGAATATGGAAATTACTGTTATAAAGTCATGCCGTTTGGCATTAAGAATGCAGGTGCAACATATCAACGCCTAATGGACAAAGTATTCGCCCAACAGATTGGCAGGAACATTGAGGTCTACATCGACGACATGGTCGCCAAAACGAAGATCTGCAACAACCACCTTGATGACCTCACATAAATCTTCGGCCAAATAAGAAAATACAACATGCAGCTAAACCCCGAGAAGTGTGCATTTGGCATACAAAGTGGCAAATTCCTCAGCTTCATGCTCACTAGCCGAGGTATTGAAGCGAATCCAGAAAAGTGCTGAGCTGTCTTAGATATGAAAAACCCACAAACTATAAAAAATGTCCAACGATTGACAGGGAAACTTGCTGCACTTTCTAGATTCTTACCTTGCCTAGCTTCTAAGTCTTTATGTTTCTTCCAAACTTTAAAAAAGAAAATGGCTTTCCAATGGACCGATGAATATGAACAAGCATTCACAACCATCAAAGAAACTCTTTCAAAACCACCAATTTTACAAATCCCCTTCAAGGGGAACCATTATTCTTATATTTATATGTGACTAACTGGGCTGTAAGCTCCGCTCTTATTGAAGAAAAGCAAAAGCAGTAGTTGCCGATCTATTTCTTTAGCAAAACACTACAGAATGCTAAACTTCATTATCCGAGCATTGAGAAGTTGGCTTTAGCTTTTGTCTTCTCAGCCAGAAGACTACGGCCATACTTCCAGAGTCATGTCATCCATGTTCGGACAGATCAACCTTTGCGACAAGTCCTCCAGAAACCAGAACTAGCTGTTCGACTAGTAAAATGGTCGGTAGAGTTTTCAGAATTTGATATCACATACCAGGACCAATCATCTATCAAGTCCCAGTTCTTGGTTGACTTCATCGCCGAATTCACAGTACCAGACACAGCCAAAGATTACGTGGAATGGTCTTTATACGTCGACGGGTCTTCCAACCCACAAGGATGTGGAACAGGAATCATACTTGATGATAGCCATGGTAATGTCATCGAACATTCTCTCCACTTTTTTTTTAAAGCAAGTAACAATTAAAGTGGGTACGAAGCCCTCATTGTCGGCCTTAGACTCGCTGCCGACCTAAACATCACCGAACTCAAGGTATATTGCAACTCCTTACTCATCGTGCAGCAGGCAAACAACCTATATCAGGTAAATGACCCTTTGCTATTTAAATACCTTGAAATCGTCCAAAATTTACTTTCAAAATTTTCTAAATACAACATACAGCATATACCTCGGGAGAGTAATGGCCGAGCTGATATCCTATCTAAACTCGCCAGTACTCAACCAAATGGGTCATCTCTTTATAAATCAATATTACTTAAACCAAGCATTAAACTCACAGAAATTTTAAGTGTTACACAGGATGCTGATTGGAGAACACCTTACATAACTTATCTCAAAACTGGAGCATTGCCACACAATATTGAAAATCTCTGGCATTTTTGCCAACAAGCTTCGTTTTTTACAATATATGACAACTGCCTGTACAGACGAGGTTTTGCTCGTCCTCTGCTCAAATGCCTTAACATGTTCAAAGCCGATATTGCATTATCTAAAGCACACAAAGGCCTCTATGGTACACACCTCGGTGCCCAAAGCCTCTGTTCAAAGATCCTACGTGTTGGCTTCTACTGGCCGACGTTACAAAAAGACTGCAAAACAAAGGCCAGAAACTGTGATAACTGCCAAAGACACAGCTTGATAAACACACTTGCCAGCTGGTACAGAATTTACAACCACAAACTAACCAGCAAGTGCATCGGGTCGTACCAAGTAGTACCTCAGGTGAATGAGGGTCAATCTCACGAGGATTGATGGACTAAGCAACAATGGTTGATTAAATTGCTTAGTTAGGTAAATAGAAAATGGTGTTTGAGAGTTCAAAAAGCATTAAATAGGAACTTCAGAATATCAGAAGACAGGCAATAAATAAGTTGGGAAAATAATATGGAGAAGGCAGTTAAGGCTTCAAAGTTATCTATTTTCCAGATTGACTTTTCTTATTAATTTATTTTAATCATGCAAGATTTAATTCCTGGCAAACTATATATGACTAAACCCTAATTCCTTAGACCTTTTTAGTCTCCTCTAAAATTCATCAACCGCCAATTCCTTGGTCAATTAATTCCAATTAAAGGGTGAAGTTCAATTATAGTTATATGCCCCAGAAATCCTAATTACCCAAATATAAGGGGATTATATGTCACGTATCCCGTTAAATCCAGATAAATTAGAAATTTAGGAGAATATATTTTCAAGCTGTTGTTCAAGTAAAGGACTTTTCCAAGTTATACAAGAACTCAATTAGAAAGAGGGTCATACTTCCGTTCCACCCAATTTCATAAAATAAAGAACGAAAACAATTCTTGAAATATAAATTAGTACATGAATTAAAATAAAAAAACAAGAAACAGAATCAATCCATACAATAGACAGAGCTCCTAACCTTAACAGTGGAGGTTTAGTTGCTCATGGTTCAGAGAGAAAAAAAATAAGGATTCAGGTAAACTGTGAATTGTGAATAATGCAGAATAATGGAAGAGAAGTTTCTTTTCTCTTTTGTATCTAATCCTAATTAATTTAAAATCTATTTTCTAAAACTAAAATAATATCTTTTCCTATTTTAAAATAAAAATAAAGTTTAAATTGGAATTAATTAAATAATTTGCCCCTTGTAACGTGGGGACCACTTGGCTTTACTAGAATCACGCCTGACTTCATGATGTTCACCACATGTAAGACCCGGTTAATTAACGGCTAATTAACCCATAAATAAGAATTTATTCTAGAAAGCCTAAAATGTGATTTTTATGGCTAAATGTGATAGAGGAGACTGAGACGAGAATTTTGGTACCAATTTTATAGAATTCGGACCAAGATTGGACCGAACGGGCCAAACCGGGCCAACCGGACCCAAAGTGGGCCCTTGGCCCAACATAACTAGACCAAAACCCTAGTTTTCAGCATTCTCTCTCCTCACTAAACACACTCACATGCTGAAAATGGAGGCCATGGAGGGAAGAACTCTCTCTCAAGTTCTTTCTCTCACTTGATCTTCAAACCACCATAACTTTTGATCTAGAGCTCCGATTGCCGCCCCGTTTGTGGCCACGCATTCACCGCGGAGAGCTCTACAAAACCCATACAATCAATCTTGAGGTAAGCCACAAGTTTCTGTTCGAAATTCCAGCCCTTATTTTCGAGTTTCATGGGTAAAATGTTGAGATTTTGGGTTCTTTGATGTTATAGGACCCAACTCTCTTGAAGGAGAAGGTTAATCTTGTCTCCTTGGACCTTGGGTGTGGTAAGATTCTCAACCCTAGTGTAATTTTGTTGTTCTATGATGTTTGGGTTTTGAGATGTTGTGTATGGGTATGATGGTTGTGGCTTAGGTTGTGTATGTGTGGATATTGGAGCTTGATTGGTGACTTTGAAAAGCTTGGAAAGGGTTTGGTGGTGAAAAATCTGTTCTTGGAGGTGTTGAGACCTTGAGAGCTTGTGGATAAGTGGTTTGGAAGTGCTCCGGTGGAGCTTGGGAAAATCGGCTAAGGTATGGTTTCGGTTTCCCGTATCTAATATGTAATGTGGTAGGAAATACTTAGGCTAGAGGCCCTAAGATAGGCATTGAATTGTTGATGTTGTTGAATGATTGAGATATATGATGTGGTCATATATGTGATGATGATTATTGGTGCCTTGGTGGTATAATGTATGATAAATATGCATGTTGTGATATATGCTTGATGATTGGTTATGGTTGAATTGTGGGTTGAACCATGTTGATGGTGAGTATGATGTTGATTGTGTACAATAATGATTTATTGGAATTGGTGTTGTTGAGAATTGGCATGAGGAATAGTATATGATATGTCAATGTGTTTGAGTTTGAGCCACTTGGGTGAAGTGGGGTAAAATGATGAGATAGTGACTTTTGGTAAATTGTGGTAATGTGTCAATGTGTGAGTTGAGGAGGCTTGATGTTGAATTTGATACATTTTGATTGATTTCAAAGAAAAGGGATGAAATTGGCATGTTTTGATTGACTTTGAAAAGAGTTGAAAATGGTTTGTTTTGAAAATGGCATATTGTGGTTTTGTATGAAAATATGATTTTTGGGCATACTTTGACGGGACATAACTTGGACTACGGATCTCCGTTTTGTACCAAGTCTGTTTAAAAATGAAATTGGATCCGGGATGTCCATGCCGTTCGAAGAACGGGTGAAAAACGATTTAAAATGAGGAAGTTATGTCCGTTGGAAGATTGGGGTTTAAATTGGTGAATTCTGCAGCTTTTAACTTAGAAAATTTTTAGCAGAATGACCCCTTGCGCGTGGGCGCACCTGGCGCGTACGCGCCGATCTTCCAGAAAGCGCCATCCACGCGTGCGCGTGATGTGCGCGGGCGCGCCGATTGTGCTGCACCCAATGCCCAGCCATTTTCCAGAGAGTTATGCCAGAACTGTGCCAGTGTTGTGCCTGGGGCACGAGAACACCCGCGCGTACGCGTGGTTGGTGCGTGCGCGTCGATTGGCAAATTTGTAATCCACGCGTTAGCGTGCGTGACGCTTGCGCGTCGATGAGTTTTTGAGGCCATCCACGCGTGCGCGTGGAGTGCGCGTACGCGTGTCCCTGTTTTCATCCCAAAGTTGATTTTTGAGTTTTAAAAGCCAAATCTCATACTTCTAAGCCTCCGATCTCACCATTTATGTCTTAAATCATTATGGCATGCCTAGCTATTAAAAATGGGCTAGTGAATGAGGTAACTTGCGAGTGAAGCAAGGGAAATATGAATGATCAATGAAGATCAAAGATGATTATGTGAGATGTGGAGGATGGTGGTGGAAGTGCTTGTTATGCCATGGGCCGAAAGGCTGTAATTGTTAATGAATTGGCTGGTTATGGATTTAACTGTGAGCCGGAATAGCTGTGTATGCTATGAATATTGGCTGGTTATGGATTTAACCGTGAGCCGGAATAGCTGTGTATGCTATGAATATTGGCTGGTTCTGGACTGAACCGTGAGCCGGATGGCTGATATGGATGTTGATCCATGGATGAGGATTCATGCATGTTTATGCTGAATTATTGATAATTGTGATTTGCACTTCCACTATCTGAGATACGAGTTTCCCTGGGTAGTAGCAGTGGCTAGCCACCACGTGCTCCAGGTTGAGACTTGATACTCTGGTGACCCTATGTCGTAAGTGTGGCCGGGCACTGTGAAAGACCCGGATGAGCTCGCCCCCGAAATATTCACCAGTGAGGGTGATGGATATGGATCATGTTTATGATCAAGTTTATAACGAGTATAACTCGAGTTGGGGATGCGCGACAGAGGGACAGTCCAATGGTTAGCGACCAGGACTTGTCGGGTTGGCTCTATAACCGACAAGATGATATCATCAGCCACTAGGGACAGGCATTCATCATATGCATACTATGTGAATTGTTTGAGATTGCCTATTTGACTGCATATTACTTGCTAATTGTCTAAATGTCTTAACTGCTCCTAATTGTATATTCTTTGTCTGATATAATTGTGCTTGCTATAATATACTCCTGCTGGTGGTTGGGAGGTTTGAAGGAATTGGAAAGGGAAGTATTAGTTAGACTGAAGAATCTTTAGTCAGATGCCCTTATACGGTTTAGCTTGTTTATAAGCTTGATATTATCTGGAGGAAGTTCTAGGATTGCCTTTGGCTTTCCTCTATTATTATGTATTATATATGTGGAAGCTGTTACCATGCTGGGGACCTCTGGTTCTCACCCATGCGGATTTTGTGGTTTTCAGATGCAGGACGTGAGGTTTCCCGCTGAGGCATGCTGGAGACTTCTAGATTTGCGAAGATCCTTTGTTCTCGGGGCTATGTTTTGGTTTATACGTTTTGCTTAGATACTTTTATCTCCATTAAATAATACAAACTGTGATGACTCCTCTTATGGGAGATTTTGGAGAATAGGTTTTATGTATTTGTGTCCCTTTGGGTTTCCTTTGGGGTTTTCCTTATTTTATCATATGTATATATTGTTATGCTCGGACCGGTTATCTTCGCAGCCGGATCTTGAGTCTTGATATTCCTGTTTTTGACACTCCCTTGTATATATATAATCTCGCGTTGGTTTATTCTCGTTCGTTACGTTATCGATCGGAGTGATGCGCTTTTGAGTTGCGGTTTTTGTTTACCCCTTTTTCTACAAAGGCTCCTAGTTATAATCAATCATTCATACTACTATACGTACTAAATTTTTATTTTAGAGGTCGTAATACCTTGCCATCTCTGAATTATGACTTAAGCATAAGGCTCTGTATGGTAGGGTGTTACACCACACAAGGCACCTAACTTGAACTGAAGAGCATGCCTTACTTGCTTGATTCATGGGTGGACCACGCCTAACTTGATCTTGCCCTTCACTGCTGCACCTTACTTGGATTAAGTAACAAGGCCTTGCGCCTTACTTGAGTGAGAAGAGGGTGATGCGGTATTTTATAACGCACAAACTAACCGGCAAGTGCATCGGGTCGTACCAAGTAATACCTTACGTGAGTAAGGGTCGATCCTACGAGGATTGATGGATTAAGCAACAATAGCATTTGATAGGATTAGTTAGGCAAACAGAAAAGGATTTTGAGATATTCAAAAGATTTAAATTCGAACTCAGAATATCAAAAGGATAGACAAATAAATAAATTAGGAATAAAATTTTGAGAAAGCATTTAAGGTTTTAGAGTTATCTAATTTCCGGATTTACTTTTATTACTAATTAATTTAATCATGCAAGATTTAATTTCATGGCAAACTATATGTGACTAGACCCTAATTCCTTAGACCTTCCTAGTCTCCTCTAAAATTTATTAATTGCCAATTCCTTGGTCAATTAATTCCAATTAGAGGGTGATGATCAATTTCTAGTTTATATGCCAAAAGAATCTTAATTATCCACAAATAAGGAGATTATATGTCACGTATCCCGTTAAATACAAACAATTAAAAATTCAGTATAATATGTTTTCAAGCTATTGTTCAAGTAAAGAGCTTTTCCAAGTTTTACAAGAACTCAATTAGAACATGGGTCATACTTCCGTTCCACCCATATTCATAAAATAAAGAACGAAAACAATTATTGAAATATAAATCAAGACATGAATTAAATTAAAAAGATCAAACGAATCAATCCATGAAAATAGACAGAGCTCCTAACCTTAACAATGGAGGATTAGTTACTCATGATTCAGAGTAGAAAATAAGGATTGTAAAATGTGTGTGTCTAAAATGTACAGAGTTCCTATTTATAACTAATCCTAATAAATTTTTAAAATCTAATTCTCTAAAAATTAAAAATAATATATTTTCCTAAAAGATAATATTTGAATTTAAATTAGAATTAATTAACAGATATTCAGTTGATGGGTGGGGACCACTTGATTTCACTGGATCCGCGTCTAACTTGGGTGCTAAAATGGGGCCCATAAATCACCCCTCAGCGTTTTCGATATTATTGCAGATCGCGTATGTGACGCATCTGCATCGTCCACGTGCTCGCGTCATTTGTGCATATTCCAGTCCACGCGTTTGCATCAGGCACATGATCGCGTCATTGCGATTTCTCCATTCCGCGCGGTCGCATGAGCCATACGTCCGCGTCGGTCTTCGCTGGTCATCTCTTTGGTTTCTTCTTTTTCTCTGCAGAAACTTCATCAAATCCCTCCGAATGCTACCTAAAAAAATAAAATTGCACAAAACTCAAAATAGCATCCATAGTGGCTAAAATATAATTAATTCTTAATTAAACTCAACAAATTAGATTCAAATTCACTAGGAAAAGATAGATAAGATGCTCACGTGTAACACCCTACCATACAAAGCTTTACGCTTAAGTCGTAAAACAGAGGTGGTGTGGTATTACGACCTCTAAAATAAAATAAGTACGTATAATAGTAGAAGAATTATAATATGCTAGGAGCCTTAAAAAAATAGGGAAAATAAAAATCGCGAAATAAAAGCGCAACGCTCAAAGAACGAGTTAACTTGCGTGCTAAGAAAAATCATAACTACTAAACATCAGATAACAGAAGTAGGAATAGAGTGCCAAGGATACAAAATAACAAGCTCCTAACTCAGCCTTCGAAGTCAAGTCTGATCGGAGAATATTTACACATATATACATACATACCCAAAATCCAAAAGTACATATACACAATCCTATCTCTCCATAAACCTCTAAGAGGATAAAAAGAACAAGTTATGCGGAGAGAAAGCTGAGTACATATATACATATATATATACATCATAGCATAACAAAGTAACCCAATAACCACTCCGCTTCAAGAGTCCAGACGCCTAACGAGATGCCTCTCGACCTGCATCTGAAAAACAACAACATAGTATGGAATGAGAACCGGAGGTTCTCAGTATGGTAAAGGTGCCACACACATAATATATAAGGTCCTGGGAATGCCAGAGGCAATCCTAGAACACCGATACTCAGATTATAGAGCTTAAAGTATTAAACAGAAGCCATAAAAGGTGGTTTTCTAAGAATATTTAAACCTAACTTAACTTAACCTTAAATCTAAGTCCCATACTGCCATTCCTCCATACCTCCAACTCCATCATGCATTTTCACAGACAAATAGACAGATAAAGACAAGCACAAAAAGGTTACAAATACTGCAAGTAACAAATACACATTTAACATGGCAAGTACATGTAGGCACACCCAATTAAAGCACAAGCAAGTAATTCAAGTAATATGCATATGATGCATGCCTGTCCTATGGCTGATGAGGCTTATCTGTCGGTTATCCAGCCAACCCGACAAGTCTGAATTGTACTTAGACGGTCCCCCGACGTGCATCCCCATGAGTCTATGCATAGCTTTATCTCAAATAATCAATATTGCTCAATGGGGGTAACATTCCCGGGAATTTATATAGTGCCCGGTCACACTTACGTCGTAGGGTCAACAGAGTATCGAGTTTTCTACCTGGTACACGTGGTGGCAAGCCACGGCACTTTATCCAGGGAATCTCGTATCTCAGATCATTCAAATTCATAAGCCATGTAAATAATTCAATTATAATTCATCAGCATCCACATTATTCTCAATTGCATCTCATTCATCATCATACATTAAGCATATTCAATCCTTATCTTTTATTATCACACCTCACATTCCGTCCATCAATAGTTTCAATTCAAAACATAATTCATTCTTTTCTAAGAATCAAACTTCAAACTTATAACATACTCACTTTCTTAATAACTCAAAATCAAACTATATAACCTTTAAATCTAAATCTCTTTTAAATAATCATCTAAACAAAATCTCTAATTTTTATAAAATTTCGGCAGTATCTCCTATAAAACTCAGACTTTGCCACCCTTTTCGGGTCCAAACCTGCTTTCTTTTCAATTCAACATACCCTTCCTCATCATCATAACAGTCATCACAATAAATCTACCTCAAATCGACAATTATACTCATACAATATTCAAATCTAACAACCAAAATTCAACTAAGGATCATAGTTCACTAATCCTAGGCTTCCAACACAAAATACCTTAAATCAATAATTCACCAAATTATTAGTTAATCAACAAGCACCAACCCAACCATGTTCATCAACAATAATATTCAACCATAATTCTCTCCAAATTAACATAACAACATTCACCATCCAAAATTAATAACTAATTATCCAATAAACTTCAACCAAATATATTCGTCGACAAATTACTAAACATTAAACATACACCTGCATTCCAACTTATCCTATGGTCATCTAGCCTAAGTTTTCACAGAACATTATATATTAAATGCAAGAAACCTAAACCATACCTTGGCCGATTTCCACGTAACGACCAAAGCAAATTATTTAAAATCAAGGCGGTCCCTCAAAACTCAACTAATCCGCTTCCTCCAAGTTCCAGTATTCACAATTTCAAGCTCCAATTATTTATTCACAACCTAATACACATTCATAACACATATATATCCACTTTAATACCCAAAGCCCAAATTCAATGAAATTAAAATAGAATTATCGCATCCTCACCTTACCCAAGCTTCACATAAGCAAGAGTGAACGTTTTCCTCAAGCTAATTAGATCCTAAAACATCAAAAATCGAAGAAATTCAATACCCCTTCTCAAAACTCGAAAATTGGGGGAAAAGAGTGGCTAAGAATATTTAAGGGCTTACCTATAAAACTGTTCCGGTAGAAATGTAAAACTCGACGTGGTGGACGCGTGGCTGCAAACGGTGCGACGATCGAAGCTCGGATCAAAAAGTTACGGCACCTTGAACTTGGAACGAGGGTTCGGACCCTTTTCTTCTTCTCCCTGGACACAAGCTTTCAGCGTCACGTTGCTGAAATGAGGGAGATGCAATGCGTGGGTTCATTTAAAGTGTGGGTCCGGTTGGACCGGTAGCCCAGTTCGGGTCCGGTTTAACCGGTTCGGCCCGTTCGGTCCAATCTTGGACCGATTTCTTCGAAATTGGTGTCAAAATTCTCGTTTCGATAAGCTCTATCCTAATTTAATATAATATTCACATTTCTAATCTTCCTTATTAAAAATTAATTTATTGACTAATTATCTACTAATTTAACCGGGGTTTACATCACGCATCACAACACCAAACTTAAACTGTTGCTTGTCCTCAAGCAACCAAAACTAATATAAGCTTAGGATGTGAATTTTCATGAGAATGAGAGTTCGATTAAACTCGTGTCTCTTTTTATAGTGGGGTTTATAACTGTAATCCTGAATAGTTTTGGCATCTCATTCTCCTTTGAATCAGAAGGATGTCATTGTCATTCAGAATTAGAATCCGGATAATATTATGAATTCTCTGATCTTTTATATTTCAGTTTAATCCTTGAACACAGCAAAATTTAGTTTAATTTATTATTTTATTTTATTTTATTTTATTTTTTTCTTTGGTGCTTTGCACCTTGAGCCTAGCCGTGACTTTAAATGTTTTGTCTCAAGGATTACTTGACACATAAACACCACAAGCACTTAACTGGGGGACTTTCTTTGAGTCCTGATTTTTCTTTCAGTTACTCCCAGACAGTGGTGCTCAAAACCTTTGGCATACTCTGTTAAACGCACTTTGTCTCGACTCTAAGTGTTCTGTCTCAAGGATTACTTGACACAATCACACCACAAGCATATGACTAGGGAAACAACTCTTTGAGCTTTTAATCATGTCTGACCTCCCTAGTCATTGATGCTCAGTGCCTTGGACCTTGCTTTTATTATTATTTATTTATTTATTATTTAAAAAAAATTTTGCTGTTTCTTTTGCTTCAAGGATTAAATTTTTGTTTATTTTAGAGAAGTCATAATAATTCTTTAAATTCATGTTCCTTATAAATCAACATCCCTTGATTCAAATTCAATATGCACTATTCATATCATGCATTCAAAAATCACAGAAAATACCGCCACTTTTAAGTAAATCAGACTATTCTTGAAATTAACTCAATTTCTCATGCAATACATCACTTAAAAAACAATTTTTGATTTCAAGATCAGTGGGCAATACATGAGACATCTTTCAGAATTAAAGCACTTAAGGGAAAACTAAACTAGACCTAGGATTCTCACTAATAAAGGATCATGCAACAAACAAAGCAAAATAGCAGAAAGCCAGAACATAACAAAGAAAAAGAGGGGAGAAAAAAATGAAAGGAACTCAACCACCTTAATTATCCTAGTGGTCGCTTTATTTTTCAGGTTGTGCTCCTTCTATGAAGATGATTCGCCTCCCTTTTGTGCCAGAAAACCAATAAGTGCAGCGTCCAACAACACCAAACTTAAAGGTTTGCTTGTCCTCAAGCAAAGAAGAACTGAAAATAGAAGAGACGAATATTATGAGGAGAGAAAAATAAAAGGATAAAAGAATAAGAGAGAATTAGGATTGGGAGAGAGAGAGAGAAAGAAAACTGGGTAGCGCAAGCGACGCGGATGCGTGCAGCACGCGTACGCGTGGGTCGCGAATGTTCTTAATGACGCGTTAGCGTCAGGCACGCGTACGCGTGCCCTTGGTTTTGTGCGATTCGCGCGAAGCCAGCCGCGTGCCCGCATAACCCTCTGCCCAAACACTCCTTTACGCCGATTTTGCAGGTCACGTGTACGCGCCAATGACGCGCACGCGTGGATGGCGATGAGTGCAAAACGACGCGCACGCGTGGGGTACGCGTACCCGTGGTCATGTTTGTGTGCCAGGCGTGAGCCCAGCGCCATTCCCGCACAACTCTCTGTCAATTTTATTTTTCGTGCACACTTGATTGACGCGTTCGCGTCAGTGACGCTTGCGCGTCGTGTGCTCGTCTTTTTTTTAGGTGTTCGGTTTCTGGAATAACATAGCTGCATGATCAGAAAATTAGTAAGAAGTCAATAAGAAAACTACTAATACAAAAAATAGAAATAAAAATAGCTAAGGATATGAAATTATCGGGTTGCCTCCCGACAAGCGCTTCTTTATCGTCACTAGCTTGATGGTCAACTCCTCTAAGGAGGAGGATCATAGGGGCTCAGCTCTTCACCCTTTACTTTGAACTTCTTTCCTGTGTCTCCATAACGTAGCTCAATATTTTCTAGAGAGAGGATTCTGATTACTGTATAAACCCATGCTGGATTGCTGGTCAACACCACCTTCATTCCTGGGGAGAAACCTTCAGTGTGAATCTTTTTGTTTCTCCATCCTCTGGGTACTTTCTTCTTTTTGGGAACCTCCTCCTTGGTAGATGATGCATTCCCAACACCAAACTTAGGTTTGATATCAGGAGGGATTTTATTGACTGTTACCAAGGGGGTTTGAGCTGCAGATTCTGCTGTGCATCATCAGGGGATTTTTGAAGGGTTGGATCAATAAGCTCAGCCTGCATGCACCTCTCTTCTTCACCTGTTGGATGTATATCTTTGAAGACATGAAAGACCAGTTGCTCATTATGCACTCTAAGCACTAATTCACCCACTTCTACATCAATCAGAGCTCTTCCAGTGGCTAGGAATGGTCTTCCTAGAATTATAGAGGCATTCTCATTCTCCCCTGTATCAAGAATCACAAAGTCTGCTTGGAGGAAGAATTTGCCCACTTTAACCAAGATATTTTCCACTAATCTGTATACAGGCTTCATAGATTTGTCTGCCATCTGTAATGCTATCTTTGTGGGTTGTGCCTCTTGGATTTGCAGCTTCTTCATCACAGATAAGGGCATTAGATTTATGCTTGCCCCCATATCACATAGGGCTTTCTCAAAGGTTGTGCTCCCAATGGTGCATGGAATTTGAAAGCTCCCTGGATCTGACATCTTCCTTGGCAAGTTATTCTGAATTACAGCACTACATTCCTTAGTCAGGACTACTGTCTCATCTCCCTTTAAACGCTTTTTCTTTGACAACAACTCCTTTATGAACTTGACATAGATAGGCATTTGCTCCAAAACCTCAGCAAAAGGAATATTGATTTGCAACTTTCTGAAGATTTCCAAGAACTTTGAGAACTGCTTGTCCTTGGTTTCCTTTTGAAGTCTCTGAGGATATGGCATCTTAGGCTTGTACTCAGGAGCCTTTGGCAGTGTAGGATAAATGTCAAGAGAGTCTGGGAATGGGTTGTCTGCATGCTTTGGAGGGGCGTGCTCTACTTCTTCCTTCTTCTCCTCTAGAGCTTCTTTTTCAACTAACTCTTCATTGGCCTTGGTCTCAGAGCGAGCTATTTTACCACTTCTCACTTGAAGAACCTTGCAATCTTCTCCTGGGTTACCACTGTATCACCTTAAAATGTACTTGCAGACTTCTCAAGTATTTGCTTGTTCAGTTGGCCCACTAGCACCTCTAAATTTCTAATGGAGGCTTTGGTTTCCTGCGTAACTTGTGCTTCCGTACTTGCCACTTGTCCACTTATCACGGTGATAGCCTTGCATTCCTCTCTTGGATTTGGAATTGTGTTACTAGGAAGGCTATTAGTGGTCCTCTGATCAATTTCATTAACTCTGGTGGCTATTTGACCCATTTGAATCTCCAGGTTCTTGATGGATGCTCTGGTTTCCTATCTAAAACCTGTCAATATTGCTTCCAAATCATTGTTCTGTTGGAAACCGACCTGAGAATTATTGTTGAAGTTCTGAGGTGTCTGAGGTTGATCCCTCCATCCAAAATTTGGGTGATTTCTCCATCCCTGGTTGTATGTCTTAGAATATGGGTCATTGTTGGGATTCCTGGGACCACTCTCCATGTAATTCACCTGTTCAAAAGAAGGTTGAGCATAATCATAATTATCATTTTGCATAGAGTTACCTGCCATGTCATATGAGACTTCTTGTGGTGGATTTTGGGTGTTGATAGCTGAGACTTGCATGCCACCCATTTGTTGAGTAAGTAGATTTATTTGCTGAGACATAAGCTTGTTCTGAGCAAGAATGGCATTAAGAGCTTCCACTTCCATGACACCCTTCTTCTGAGGAGCCTCAGAGTTCATAGGATTCCTGTTAGAGGAGTATAAATATTGGTTGCTTGCAACTAATTCAATCAGCTCAATAGTCTCCTCTGGTGTCTTCTTCTTGTGCAATGAACCTCCTGCAGAATTATCTAAGCACATATTGGACATTTCACCCAAACCTTCATAAAAGATGTCTAGTTGTGTCCATTTGGAGAACATGTCTGGAGGGCATTGCCTAGTTAGTAGCTTGTATCTCTCCCAAGCTTCATACAGAGTCTCACCATCCTTCTGCCTGAAGGTCTGAACCTCCACCCTAAGCTTAGTCAGCTTCTTTGGTGGGAAAAATTTAGTGAGAAACTCAGTAACCACCTTGTTCCAAGTATCTAAACTCTCCTTGGGTCGAGAATCTAGCCATAGCTTTGCTCTATCCCTCAAAGCAAATGGGAAGAGCATGAGTTTGTACACATCTGGGTTTACTCCATTTGTCTTCACAGTATCACAAATTTGCAGAAAACTAGAAATAAATTGATTTGGATCTTCGTGGGGAAGACCATGATACTGGCAGTTTTGTTACACCAGAGTGACCAGTTGAGGCTTCAACTCAAAGTTGTTCGCAGCAATGGGAGGCACCACAATGCTTTTTCCATACAGATCCGCTGTAGGAGCGGAGAAAGAACCAAGTACTCTCTTTTGTTGTTCATTCTCATTCGGATTTGCCGCATTGGCATTCTCAGTATTATTCGGATCCATAGTGGATTCTGTAGCCTTGTAAAATTTTGCTTGTTGTAAACGTCGCCTGAAAATCCTTCCAGGTTCAGGATCAAAGTCTAAGAGATGTTCTTTGTCTTTGTTCCTGCGCATAAACAAACAGCAAACAAGAAAAAAAATAGAAATCTCCACGTCAGAGTGCAGAGAATTTCCAGTGAGGTAACTTGTATAAAGAGATAAAAATATTGAATAAAATAAATAGAAGAAAAATAATAAATAGGTAACACCAAACTTAATTTCATAAATTAAGAAAAATATTGGTGCTATTTATTTATTAAAAATCTTTTTTCGAAATATTTTTTTTGAAAATTAAATTTTTTTTTCGAAAATCAGGTAATAAAAAAAATAAAAAAAAATTAGAACGAAACAGGGGGAGGAAAGTTTACGTAAAAACAAGAGAAAATATATATTTTTTTTTAAAATAGATTTTAATAAAATTAAAAATAAAACGCCTAATCTAAGCAATCAAACAACTGATAGTTGTTAATCACAGTCAATCCCCGGCAACGGCGCCTAAAATTTGATGCGGTATTTTATAACCCACAAACTAACCGGCAAGTGCACCGGGTCGTACCAAGTAATACCTTACGTGAGTAAGGGTCGATTCCACGAGGATTGATGGATTAAGCAACAATAGCATTTGATAGGATTAGTTAGGCAAGCAGAAAAGGATTTTGAGATATTCAAAAGATTTAAATTCGAACTCAGAATATCAAAAGGATAGATAAATAAATAAATTGGGAATAAAATTTTGAGAAAGCAGTTAAGGTTTTAGAGTTATCTAATTTTCGGATTAACTTTTATTACTAATTAATTTAATCATGCAAGATTTAATTTCATGGCAAACTATATGTGACTAGACCCTAATTCCTTAGACCTTCCTAGTCTCCTCTAAAATTCATTAATTGCCAATTCCTTGGTCAATTAATTCCAATTAGAGGGTGATGATCAATTTCTAGTTTATATGCCAAAAGAATCTTAATTATCCACAAATAAGGGGATTATATATCACGTATCCCGTTAAATACAAACAATTAAAAATTCAGTATAATATGTTTTCAAGCTGTTGTTCAAGTAAAGAGCTTTTCCAAGTTTTACAAGAACTCAATTAGAACATGGGTCATACTTTCGTTCCACCTATATTCATAAAATAAAGAACGAAAACAATTATTGAAATATAAATCAAGACATGAATTAAATTAAAAAGATCAAACGAATCAATCCATGAAAATAGACAGAGCTCCTAACCTTAACAATGGAGGATTAGTTGCTCATGGTTCAGAGTAGAAAATAAGGATTGTAAAATGTGCGTGTCTAAAATGTACAGAGTTCCTATTTATAACTAATCCTAATAAATTTTTAAAATCTAATTCTCTAAAAATTAAAAATAATATCTTTTTCTAAAAGATAAAATTTGAATTTAAATTCAAATTAATTAACAGATCTTCAGTTGATGGGTAGGGACCACTTGATTTCACTGGATCCGCGCCTAACTTGGGTGCTAAAATGGGGCCCAGAAATCACCCCTCAATGTTTTCTGTATTATTGCAGATCGCGTATGTGACGCGTCCACATCGTCCACGCGCTCGCGTCATTTGTGCAGATTCCAGTCCACGCGTTCGCGTCAGGCACGCGATCGCGTCATTGCGATTTCTCCATTCCGCGCAGTCGCGTGAGCCATGCGTCCGCATCGATCTTCGCTGGTAATCTCTTTGATTTCTTCTTTTTCTCTGCAGAAACTTCATCAAATCCCTCCTAATGCTACCTAAAATAAATAAAATTGCACAAAACTCAAAATAGCATCCATAATGGCTAAAATATAATTAATTCTTAATTAAACTCAATAAATTAGATTCAAATTCACTAGGAAAAGATAGATAAGATGCTCACGCATCAGAGGGCTTTGGCACCTTACTTGAAGTGAGGGATGGAGGCTGCGCCTTACTTGGATTAAAGAGCAAATGTTGCGTGTTGTTGTTGTTTCTTGCGCCTAACTTGAGAAATCTTAAGTTAGGCGCAGCCTTGGCAGAGTTGATGGAAGAGAAGTATAAACTATTATATATCGTTGGAAAGCTCTAAAAGTTAGCTTTCCAACGCCACTAAAATCACGTCCATTGGACCTCTGTAGCTCGATTTATTTAGGTTTGAGTTCAGAGAGGTCAGGGTTGATAGTATCATTCGCCTTCTTCTCTTTTTTTGCGGAAACTCCATCAAATCCAGTGGTGGACGAAATTGTGATCCATGTTCTTTTGTACTTGTATGAAATCATTATTATGGCATCGGTTGTTTTCACAACTCCGTTCAACTAACCAGCAAGTGTACTGGGTCGTCCAAGTAATAAATCTTACGTGAGTAAGGGTCGATCCCACAGAGATTGTTGGCATGAAGCAAGCTATGGTCACCTTGTAAATCTCAGTTAGGCAGATTAAAATTATTTATGGTTTCGGAAATTAATAATAATAATAAAATAGATGAAATAATAAAAGGGATAGAACACTAATGCAGATTCATTGGTGGGAATTTCAGATAAGCATATGGAGATACTGTATGGCTCAAGGACGCCTGCTCTCCTACTGCTTCAACTCAATCCTTCTTACTCCTTTCCATGGCAAGCTGTATGTAGGGCATCACCATTGTCAGTGGCTACATCCCATCCTCTCAGTGAAAATGGTCCTCTGCGGCTGTCACTCGCATGGCTAATCATCTGTCGGTTCTCAATCAGGTTGGAATAGAATCCATTGATTCTTTTGCGCTTGTCATCACGCCCAGCCTTCAGGAGTTTGAAGCTCGTCACAGTCATTCAATCCCAGAATCCTACTCGGAATACCATAGACAAGGTTTAGACTTTCCGGATCCTCATGAATGCCGCCATCTATCTAACTTATACCACGAAGACTCTGTTGGGGAATCTAAGAGATACACATTCAAGCTCTGTTGCATGTAGAACGGAAGTGGTTGTCAATCACGTGCGTTCATAAGTGAGAATGATAATGAGGGTTATCTAATCATCACATTCATCATGTTCTTGGGTGCGAATGAATATCTTGGAATAAGAATAAGAGAGAATTGAATAAAAGAAAATAGAATTGCATTAATACTTGAGGTACAGCAGAGCTCCACACCCTTAATCTATGGTGTGCAGAAACTCCACCGTTGAAAATACATAAGTAAAAGGTTCAGGCATGGCCGAGAGGCCAGCCCCCAAAACGTGATCACTAGATTCAAAAATACAATCCAGGATGAGATTATGATAGTAAAAAGTTCTATTTATAATAAACTAGCTCCTAGGGTTTACATGAGTAAGTAATTGATGCATAAATCCACTTCCGGGGCCCACTTGGTGTATGTTTGGGCTGAGCTTGATCAATCCACGAGCTGAGGCTTCTCTTGGAGTTGAACTTCGAGTTATGACGTGTTTTGGGCGTTCAACTCCGGATCATGACGTTTTTCTGGCGTTTAACTCCAGACAGCAGCATGAACTTGGCGTTCAACGCCAAGTTACGTCGTCAATTTCCGAATAAAGTATGGACTATTATATATTGCTGGAAAGCCCTGGATGTCTACTTTCCAACGCCGTTGAGAGCGTACCAATTGGAGTTCTGTAGCTCCAAAAAATCTATTTCGAGTGCAGGGAGGTCAGATTCCAACAGCATCAGCAGTCCTTTTGTCAGCCTTTTTCAGAGTTTTACTCAAGTCCCTCAATTTCAGCCAGAAATTATCTGAAATCACAGAAAAACATACAAACTCATAGTAAAGTCCAGAAATGTGAATTTAACATAAAAACTAATGAAAACATCCCTAAAAGTAGCTTGAACTTACTAAAAACTACCTAAAAACAATGCCAAAAAGCGTATAAATTATCCGCTCATCACAACACCAAACTTAAATTGTTGCTTGTCCCCAAGCAACTGAAAATCAAATAGGATAAAAAGAAGAGAATATACTATAAATTCCAGAATATCAATGATTATTAATTATAATTAGATGAGCGGGACTTGTAGCTTTTTGCTTCTGAACAGTTTTGGCATCTCACTTTTTTCTTTGAAGTTTAGAATGATTGGCTTCTCTAGGAACTTAGAATTTCGGATAGTGTTTATTGATTCTCCTAGTTAAGTATGTTGATTCTTGAACACAGCTACTAATGAGTCTTGGCCGTGGCCCTAAGCACTTTGTTTTCCAGTATTACCACCGGATACATAAATGCCACAGACACATAACTGGGTGAACCTTTTCAGATTGTGACTTAGCTTTGCTAAAGTCCCCAGTTAGTGGTGTCCAGAGCTCTTAAGCACACTCTTTTGCTTTGGATCACGACTTTAACCACTTAGTCTCAAGCTTTTCACTTGGACCTTCATGACACAAGCACATGGTTAGGGACAGCTTGATTTAGCCGCTTAGGCCTGGATTTAATTTCCTTGGGCCCTCCTATCCATTGATGCTCAAAGCCTTGGATCCTTTTTACCCTTGCCTTTTGGTTTTTAAGGGCTATTGGCTTTTTCTACTGCTCCTTCTTTTTCTATATACTCTTTTTTTTTTTCAAGCCTTTGCTTTTTCACTGCTTTTTCTTGCTTCAAGAATCAATTTTCATGATTTTTCAGATCATCAATAACATTTCTCTTTGTTCATCATTCTTTCAAGAGCCAACAATTTTAACATTCATAAACAACAAGATCAAAAGACATATGCACTGTTCAAGCATTCATTCAGAAAACAAAAAGTATTGTCACCACATCCATATAATTAAACTAAATTCAAGGATAAATTCGAAATTCATGTACTTCTTGTTCTTTTGAATTAAAACATTTTTTTTTCATTTAAGAGAGGTGAAGGAGTAATGGATTTTATTCATAGCTTTAAGGCATGGTTACATACTAATGATCATGAAATAAAGACACAAAACATAGATAAACACAATACTAAAAACCGAAAAACAGAAAGAAATAAAGAACAAGGAATGAATCCACCTCTAGTGGCGTCTTCTTCTTGAAGGACCAATGATGTTCTTTAGCTCTTCTATGTCCCTTCCTTGCCTTTGTTGCTCCTCCCTCATTGCCCTTTGATCTTCTCTTATTTCTTGGAGAATGATGGAGTGCTCATGATGTTCCACCCTTAATTGTTCCACATTGTGACTCAAACCTTCTAAAGAAGTGTTGAGTTGCTCCCAATAGTTGTTTGGAGGAAAGTGCATCCCTTGAGGTATCTCAGGGATTTCTTGATGATGAGCTTCCTCATGCACCTCTTGAGGGCCGTGAGGAGCTTCTCTAGTTTGCTCCATCCTTTTCTTGGTGATGGGCTTGTATTCTTCAATGGAGACATCTCCTTCTATGATAACTCCAGCTGAGTAACATAGATGGCAAATAAGGTGAGGAAAAGCTAGTCGTGCCATAGGTGAGGGCTTGTGGCTATTTTGTAGATTTCATTGGAGATGACCTCATGAACTTCTACTTCCTCTCCAATCATGATGCCATGAATCATGATGGCCCGATCCACAGTAACTTCAGATCGGTTGCTAGTAGGAATGATGGAGCGTTGGATGAACTCCAACCATCCTCTAGCTATAGGCTTGAGGTCCAGTCTTCTTAGTTGAACTGGCTTGCCTTTGGAGTCTCTCTTCCATTGAGCTCCTTCCACACAAATGTCCATAAGGACTTGGTCCAACCTTTGATCAAAGTTGACCCTTCTAGTGTAGGGGCGTTCATCACCTTGCATCATAGGCAAGTGGAATGCCAACCTTACATTTTCCGGACTGAAATCCAAGTATTTTCCCCTAACCATTGTGAGATAATTCTTTGGACTTGGGTTCATACCTTGGTCATGGTTCCTAGTGATCCATGCATTGGCATAGAACTCTTGAACCATTAAGATTCCGACTTGTTGCATGGGGTTGGTTAAGACTTCCCAACCTCTTCTTTGAACTTCATGTCGGATCTCCGGATACTCATTTTTCTTGAGCTTGAAAGGGACCTCAGGGATCACCTTCTTCATTGCCACAACATCATAGAAGTGGTCTTGATGGCTCTTGGAGATGAATCTTTCCATCTCCCATGACTCGGAGGTGGAAGCTTTTGTCTTCCCTTTTCCTTTTCTAAAGGATACTCCGGCCTTAGGTGCCATTGGTAATGGAAAAACAAAAAAAAGCTTATGCTTTTACCACACCAAACTTAAAATATTGCTTGTCCTCGAGCAATAAAAGAAAGAAGAAAAGAAGAAGAAGAAGAAAATATGGTAGAGAGTGAGAGAGGTAGGTTCGGCTTAGGTGAAGAAGGAGGGGTTGTGTTGTGTGAAAATGAAGTAGAAAGGAAGGGTATTTATAGGGAAAGGGGGGAGGGTGGGTTCGACCATTTGGGTGGGAATGGGAGGTAAATTGGTTTGAATTTTTGAAGGTAGGTGGGGTTTATGGGGAAGAGTGGGTGGATGTGAGTGGTGAATGGGGTAATTGGGAAGAGGAGTTGAGGTGATTGGTGAGAGGTGTTGGGAAGTGTGACATGGGGAAGAGTGATTTTGGATTAGGAGAGTGTGATTAGGATTAAAAGGTAAGGTGGGAATATGTTAGGTGGGGATCCTGTGGGGTCCACAGATCCTGAGGTGATCCTGTGGGGTCCACAGATCCTGAGGTGTCAAGGAATTCCATCCCTGCACCAAATAGGCATGTAAAATGCCTTCGTGCATCATTCTGGCGTTTAAACGCCCATTGGTGCACATTCTGGGCGTTCAACGCCCATGTAAAGCATGTTTCTGGCGTTGAACGCCAGTTTCATGCTTGTTACTGGCGTTCAGCGCCAGTTTTTCCTTTCTGGGCACATTCCTGGCGTTCAGCGCCAGGATGTTGCTTGTTTCTGGCGTTCAGCGCCAGAATGGTGCTCTGTTCTGGCGTTGAACGCCGGCCAGATGCACCTTGCTGGCGTTGAACGCCAGCCTGTGCGTCCTCCAGGGTGAAAAAATTTTTTCTTCTGTTTTTGACTCTGTTTTTAATTTTTTTGATTTTTTTCGTGACTCCTCATGATCATGTACCTAATAAAATACAAAATAACAATAAAATAGTATAAAATAGAAATTTGATAAATAAAATTGGGTTGCCTCCCAACAAGCGCTTCTTTAATGTCAATAGCTTGACAGTGGCTCTCATGGAGCCACAAGGTGATCAGGTCAATGTTGTATAGTTGTCCACACCAAACTTAGAGTTTGGATATGGGATCTTAACACCAAACTTAGAGTTTGGTTGTGGCCTCATAACACCAAACTTAGAGTTTGACTATGTGGGCTCTTCTTGACTCTGAACTGAGAGAAGCTCTTCATGCTTACTCTCTTCTGTCACAGAGGGATGGCCATGTGCCTTAAACACAAGGTATTCCCCATTCAATTGAAGGACTAATTCTCCTCTGTTGACATCTATCACAGCTCCTGCTGTGGCTAGGAAAGGTCTTCCAAGAATGATGCAATCATCCTCTTCCTTCCTAGTGTCTAAGATTATGAAATCAGCAGGGATGTAAAGGCCTTTAACCTTTACTAGCACGTCCTCTACTATTCCATAAGCTTGTCTCAATGACTTGTCTGCCAGTTGTAATGAGAACAAGGCAGGTTGTACCTCAATGATCCCCAGCTTCTCCATTACAGAGAGTGGCATAAGATTTATCCCTGACCCCAGATCACACAGAGCTTTTTCAAAGATCATGGTGCCTATGGTACAGGGTATTAAGAACTTGCCAGGATCTTGTTTCTTTTGAGGTAGAATTTTCTGAATCCAAGTATCCAGTTCATTAATGAGCAAGGGAGGTTCACTTTCCCAAGTCTCATTACCAAATAACTTGGCATTCAGCTTCATGATAGCTCCTAAATATTGAGCAACTTGCTCTCCAGTCACATCTTCATCCTCTTCAGAGGAAGAATAGTCTTTGGTGCACGAAATTGCAATAACACTTTTGCAACCCCGCACAACTAACCAGCAAGTGCACTGGGTCGTCCAAGTAATACCTTGCGTGAGCAAGGGTCGATCCCACGGAGATTGTCGGCTTGAAGCAAACTATGGTTACCTTGTAAATCTTAGTCAGGATATCAGAAATTATCAGGATTGATGGTAAAAAGCAAAAGAACACGAAAAAGGTACTTGTTTTGCAGTAATGGAGAATAGGTTGAGGCTTTGGAGATGCTCCATCTTCTGAATCTCTACTTTCCTACTGTCTCCTTCATCAAACACGCAAGACTCCTTCCATGGCAAGCTGTATGTAGGGTTTCACCGTTGTCAGTGGCTACCTCCCATCCTCTCAGTGAAAGCGATTGCATATGCCCTGTCACAGTCATAGCGGAATTCATCTGTCGGTTCTCAATCAGGCCGGAATAGAATCCAGTGATTCTTTTGCGTCTGTCACTAACGCCCCGCCTTCAGGAGTTTGAAGCACGTCACAGTCATTCAATCATTGAGTCCTACTCAGAATACCACAGACAAGGTTTAGACCTTCCAGACTCTCTTGAATGCCGCCATCAGTTCTAGCTTATACCACGAAGATTCTTGTTAAGGAACCCAAGAGATATCTACTCAATCTAAAGTAGAACAGAGGTGGTTGTCAGGCACATGTTCATAGTTGAGAATGATGATGAGTGTCACGGATCATCACATTCATCCAGGTTAAGAGCAAGTGACATCTTAGAATGGAAGCAAGCATGATTGAATAAGAAACAGTAGTAATTGCATTAATCCATCAAGACACAGCAGAGCTCCTCACCCCCAACCATGGGGTTTAGAGACTCATGCTGTGGAAGGTACACAAGAAACGTGTAAAAAATGTCATGAGGTCCTTGATACAATGTCAAAAGATCCTATTAATAGTAAACTAGTATCCTAAGGTTTACAGAAATGAGTAAATGACAGAAAAATCCACTTCCGGGCCCACTTGGTGTGTGCTTGGGCTGAGTAATGAAGCAATTTCGTGTAGAGACCTATTCTGGAGTTAAACGCCAGCTTTTATGCCAGTTTGGGCGTTTAACTCCAAGTTTTATGCCAGTTCCGGCGTTTAACGCTGGAATTTCTGAGGCCGAATTGCTACGCAAGTTTGGGCCATCAAATCTTGGGCAAAGTATGGACTATCATATATTTCTGGAAAGCCCAGGATGTCTACTTTCCAATGCCGTTGAGAGCGCGCCAATTGGGCTTCTGTAGCTCCAGAAAATCCACTTCGAATGCAGGGAGGTCAGAATCCAACAGCATCTGCAGTCCTTTTTGGTCTCTGAATCAGATTTTTGCTCAGAACCTCCAATTTCAGTCAGAAAATACCTGAAATCACAGAAAAATACACAAACTCATAGTAAAGTCCAGAAAAGTGAATTTAACTAAAAACTAATAAAAATATACTAAAACTAACTAAAAGATACTAAAAACATACTAAAAACAATGCCAAAAAGCGTACAAATTATCCGCTCATCACAACACCAAACTTAAATTGTTGCTTGTCCCCAAGCAACTGAAAATCAAAATAGGATAAAAAGAAGAGAATATACTATAGACTCCAAAATATCAAAGAAACATAGCTCCAATTAGATGAGCGGGACTAGTAGCTTTTTGCCTCCGAACAGTTTTGGCATCTCACTCTATCCTTTGAAGTTCAGAATGATTGGCATCTATGAGAACTCAGAACTCAGATAGTGTTATTGATTCTCCCAGTTAAGTATAATGATTCTTGAACATAGCTAGTGTATGAGTCTTGGCTGTGGCCCAAAGCACTCTGTCTTCCAGTATTACCACCGGATACATACATGCCACAGACACATAATTGGGTGAACCTTTTTAGATTGTGACTCAGCTTTGCTAAAGTCCCCAATTAGAGGTGTCCAGGGTTCTTAAGCACACTCTTTTTGCCTTGGTTCACAACTTTATTTCTCTCTTTTTTTTTTCTTTTTCTTTTTTTTTTCGAAATTTTTTTTTTCACTGCTTTTTTTTTCTTGCTTCAAGAATCAATTTTGATGATTTTTCAGATCCTCAATAACAGTTCTCTTTCTCCTCATTCTTTCAAGAGCCAACAATTTTTAACATTCTCAAAACAACAAATTCAAAAGACATATGCATTGTTCAAGCATTCATTCAGAAAACAAAAAGTATTGTCACCACATCAAACTAATTCAACTAGTTTCAGAGATAAATTTCGAAATCCTGTACTTCTTGTTCTTTTGTGATTAAAGCATTTTTCTTTTAAGAGAGGTGATGGATTCATAAGACATTCATAGCTTTAAGGCATAAACTTTAATTTTATTAATTATGAATTAAGAACAAGACTCAGAAAATAAATATAAGATGAAACAAAATAAAATAAAAAAAACGAAAACAATAGGCTCCTAATGATAGAGGTTTTCACAGAGTTAGGACTCAACAACCTTGATTTTGAGAAGTGGATGCTCCCTCAGCTTGGGAGGAGAGCTTTTGGCGTTTCATCTCTTGAATTTCACGCCCCTGCTTCTCTTGTTCCTTCAGCAATTTGCAGAGCATGCAGTTTTGATTCTGCTGTTCTTCCTTCAGTTGCTCCATAGTTTCTTGCAACTTGGTAATAGATGCTTCTAGGCTGGTCCAGTAGTCAATTCTTGGGAATTCAGGGAGGAATTCCTGCGCCCTCCTTTTGATAGAGTTGTCTTGCACTTGTCCTTCCATTGACTTCTTGGTGATTGGATGTTCAATGGGTATGAACTCATCTACTCCCATCTTCACCCCAGCCTCTTTACAGAGCAAGGAGATCAAGCTTGGGTAGGCCAATTTGGCTTCAGTGGAATTCTTATTTGCAATTGTGTAGATCTCACAAGCAATTACATGATGCACCTCCACTTCTCTTCCAAGCATAATGCAATGAATCATCACTGCTCTCTTGATGGTGACCTCAGAACGGTTGCTAGTGGGCAATATGGAATGCCCAATGAAGTCTAGCCAACCTCTTGCAATTGGTTTGAGATCTCCCCTCTTGAGTTGGTTTGGGACACCCTTAGAATTGGTTATCCACTTAGTTCCAGGGAGGCATATGTCCTCTAGAACTTGATCCAACCCTTTATCTACTCTCACCATCCTCCTATTGAAGGAGTCAGGATCATCTTGCAGTTGAGGCAACTTGAAGATATCTCTTATTTTGTCCAGATGGAAGTACATAACTTTCCCCCTGACCATGGTTCTGTAGGTATGGTAAGCGGTTCCAGTCATTCTCTGCTTATCTGTTAGCCACAGATTTGAGTAGAATTCCTGAACCATGTTCCTTCCAACCTTTGTCTCAGGATTGGTTAGAACTTCCCATCCTCTGTTTCGAATTTGCTCTTGGATCCCCGGATATTCATCTTCTTTCAGATCAAATTTAACTTCCGGGATCACTGACCTCAGACCCATTATTTTGTGATAATGGTCTTCATGTTCTTTAGTTAAGAACTTCTCTTGATTCCAAAGATTCTTTGGATTAGCCTCTTTCTTTCCTCTTAAATTGGTTTGTTTTCCCTTGGGAGCCATGATCTTGATGAATCTTGGCTTAGTGATCACGGAAAAGCACACCAAACTTAGAGGTTTGCTTGTCCTCAAGCAAAAGAAAAGAGAGAAGAGAGGGGGAGGAAGAGAAAATTCGAATGGTGTGGTGGAATGAGGGAGCCAAACGTGTATTTATAAGGTGGGGAGGGGAGTTTTCGAAAAAAAGAAGAGAAATTTGAAAGGAGATTTGAGAAGATTTGGAAAGAAATTGAAAAAAAAAAGGGTGAAATTTTTGAACAATGTTTGTAATTGATTTGAAATAAATTTGAAGAATGATTTTGATTTTTGAAGATTTGAAAGTGAAGGATGAATGATTGAAGTGTGATTTTGTAGAAAAGTATGGGTGAGAAAAGGAAAGTTTGAAAAAAATTTGAATTGAAAACAAAATTGTGGTCCCCCCACCTTGCTGGCGTTAAACGCCCAGAATGGCACCCATTCTGGCGTTTAACGCCCAATTGTTGCCCCTTTTGGGCGTTTAACGCCCAGCCAGGTGCCCTGGCTGGCGTTAAACGCCAGAAATCCTTTATCACTGGGCGTTTTTCCAAAACGCCCAGGATGCTGCACACCTGGCGTTAAACGCCCAGAATGGTGCCCATTCTGGCGTTTAACGCCCAAAATGGCACCATTCCTGGCGTTAAACACCCAGAATGGTATCCATTCTGGCGTTTAACGCCCAAAATGCCCCTTACTGGCGTTTTTTCGCCAGTAAGCTCATTTTCTCTGCTTTTTGAGCTGAATCCTTCTGTAACTCTGTAAATTCCTTCATTTTTGATACTTGCCTCTGTAAGAACAAATCATATAACCTCCTAATCACTGGGTTGCCTCCCAGCAAGCGCTTCTTTACTGTCTTTAGCTGGACCTTCACTGAGAATCACTCAAGTCTCAGTTTTGAACATTCTTGCTCAAAATTGCCTTCAAGATAATGCTTGATTCTCTGTCCATTAACAATGAACCTTTTGTCAGAATCAACATCCTGAAGCTCAACATATCCATATGGTGACACTCTTGTGATCACATACGGACCCCTCCACCGGGATTTGAGTTTTCCTGGGAACAATTTGAGCCTGGAGTTGAAGAGCAGAACTTTTTGTCCTGGCTCAAAGACTCTGGTTGACAATCTCTTGTCATGCCACTTCTTTGCCTTTTCCTTATAAATTTTAGCATTTTCAAAGGCATTGAGTCTGAACTCCTCTAGCTCATTTAACTGGAGCAATCTTTTTTCACCAGCTAACTGAGCATCCATGTTTAGGAATCTGGTTGCCCAGTAGGCTTTATGTTCCAGTTCCACAGGCAAATGACAGGCCTTCCCATACACCAGTTGGTATGGAGAGGTTCCTATAGGGGTCTTGAATGCTGTTCTGTATGCCCACAGAGCATCATCCAAGCTCTTTGCCCAATCCTTTCTTCGGGCTATCACAGTCCGTTCTAGGATTCTTTTTAGCTCTCTGTTAGAGACTTCAGCTTGCCCATTTGTCTGTGGATGATATGCCGTTGCCACTTTATGGCTAATTCCATATCTAACCATAGCAGAGTATAGCTGTTTGTTGCAGAAATGAGAGCCCCCATCACTGATTAGTACTCTGGGAACACCAAACCTGCTGAAGATGTGTTTCTGGAGGAATTTTAGCACGGTCTTGGTATCATTAGTGGGTGTAGCAATTGCTTCTACCCACTTAGATACATAGTCTACCGCCACCAGAATGTAAGTGTTTGAGTATGATGGTGGGAATGGCCCCATGAAGTCAATTCCCCATACATCAAACAATTCTATCTCTAATATCCCTTGTTGAGGCATGGCATATCCGTGAGGCAGGCTACCAGCTCTTTGGCAACTGTCACAGTTACGCACAAACTCTCGGGAATCTTTATAGAGAGTAGGCCAGTAGAAGCCGCACTGGAGGACTTTAGTGGCTGTTCGCTCACTTCCAAAATGCCCTCCATATTGTGATCCATGGCAGTGCCATAGGATTCTTTGTGCTTCTTCTCTGGGTACACATCTGCGGATCACTCCGTCAGCACATCTCTTAAAGAGATATGGTTCATCCCAGAGGTAGTACTTGGCATCTGAAATTAATTTCTTTCTTTGCACATAGCTGTACTCCTTAGGTATGAACCTCACAGCTTTATAGTTTGTCATATCTGCAAACCATGGAGCTTCCTGAATGGCAAAGAGTTGCTCATCTGGGAAAGTCTCAGAGATCTCAGTAGAAGGGAGGGACGCCCCAGCTACTGGTTCTATTCGGGACAGATGATCAGCCACTTGGTTTTCTGTCCCTTTTCTGTCTCTTATTTCTATATCAAACTCTTGCAGAAGCAACACCCATCTGATAAGCCTGGGTTTTGAATCCTGCTTTGTGAGTAAGTATTTAAGAGCAGCATGGTCAGTGTACACAATCACCTTTGATCCCACTAGGTAGGATCTAAATTTGTCAATGGCATAAACCACTGCAAGTAACTCTTTCTCTGTGGTTGTGTAGTTCTTCTGTGCATCATTTAGAACACGGCTGGCATAATAAATGACGTGCAGAAGCTTGTTATGCCTCTGTCCCAACACTGCACCAATGGCATGATCACTGGCATCACACATTAATTCAAATGGCAATGTCCAATCTGGTGCAGAGATAACTGGTGCTGTGACCAGCTTAGCTTTCAGGGTCTCAAATGCCTGCAGGCACTCATTATCAAAGATAAATGGAGTGTCAGCAGCTAGCAGATTACTTAGAGGTTTGGCAATTTTTGAAAAATCCTTTATAAACCTTCTGTAGAATCCTGCATGCCCAAGAAAGCTTCTGATTGCCTTAACATTGGCAGGTGGTGGTAATTTTTCAATTACCTCTACCTTTGCCTTATCCACCTCTATTCCCCTGCTTGAAATTTTGTGCCCAAGGACAATTCCTTCAGTCACCATAAAGTGACATTTCTCCCAGTTTAAAACCAGGTTAGTCTCTTGGCATCTTTTCAGGACAAGTGATAGGTGGTTAAGACAGGAGCTGAATGAGTCTCCATATACTGAAAAGTCATCCATGAAGACTTCCAGAAATTTCTCTACCATGTCTGAGAAGATAGAGAGCATGCACCTCTGAAAGGTTGCAGGTGCATTGCACAGACCAAAAGGCATTCTCCTATAGGCAAACACGCCAGAAGGGCAGGTAAATGCTGTTTTCTCTTGGTCCTGGGGATCTACTGCAATTTGGTTGTAGCCTGAATAGCCATCCAAAAAGCAGTAATAATCATGACCAGCTAGTCTTTCTAGCATTTGGTCTATGAATGGTAAAGGAAAATGATCCTTTCTGGTGGCTGTATTGAGCCTTCTGTAGTCAATACACATACGCCACCCTGTGACTGTCCTTGTAGGAACCAGTTCATTTTTTTCATTATGAACCACTGTCATGCCTCCCTTTTTGGGAACAACTTGAACAGGGCTCACCCAGGGGCTATCAGAAATAGGATAAATAATCCCAGCCTCTAGTAATTTAGTGACCTCTTTCTGCACCACCTCCTTCATGGCTGGATTTAGCCGCCTCTGTGGTTGGACCACTGGTTTGGCATTATCCTCCAACAGGATCTTGTGCATGCATCTAGCTGGGCTAATGCCCTTAAGATCACTTATGGACCACCCAAGAGCTGTCTTGTGCGTCCTTAGCACTTGAATCAGTGCTTCCTCTTCCTGTGGATCTAAAGCAGAGCTTATAATCACTGGAAAAGTGTCACCCTCTCCTAGAAATGCATATTTCAGAGATGGTGGTAGAGGTTTGAGTTCAGGTTTGGGAGGTTTATCCTCCTCCTGAGGAATTTTCGAAAATTCCTTTACTTCCTCTAGTTCTTCTTGATCAGGTTGAGCATCTTTGAAGATGTCCTCAAGCTCTGATTCTAGGCTTTCAGTCATATTGATCTCTTCTACCAGAGAGTCAATAATGTCAGCGCCCATGCAGTCATCTGGTGTGTCTGGATGCTGCATTGCTTTCACAGCATTCAACTTGAACTCATCCTCGTTGACTCTCAGGGTTACTTCCCCTTTTTGTACATCAATGAGGGTTCGTCCAGTTGCTAGGAATGGTCTTCCTAGAATGAGAGTTGCACTTTTGTGCTCCTCCATTTCCAGCACCACAAAGTCAGTGGGAAAGGCAAATGGCCCAACCTTGACAATCATGTCCTCTATTATGCCTGATGGGTGTTTAATGGAGCCATCAGCAAGTTGGAGGCATATCCTGGTTGGTTTGACTTCTCCAGCCAACCCAAGCTTTCTGATAGTGGATGCAGGTATTAGATTGATGCTTGCTCCAAGATCACATAGGGCTGTCTTGGTGCAAGCGCCTTCTAATGTGCATGGTATTATAAAGCTTCCAGGATCTTTAAGCTTTTCTGGCAAGCTTTTTAGTATGACTGCACTGCATTCTTCAGTGAGAAACACTTTTTCAGTTTCTCTCCAATCCTTCTTATGACTTAAGATCTCTTTCATGAACTTAGCATAAGAAGGTATTTGCTCAAGTGCTTCTGCAAACGGAATCTTTATTTCAAGAGTCCTTAGATAGTCTGCAAAGCGGGCAAATTGCTTATCCTGTTCCGCTTTGCGGAGTTTCTGAGGATAAGGCATCTTGGCTTGATATTCCTCAACCTTAGATGCTGCAGGTTTATTCCTTACAGAAGTGGTTGAAGAAGCCTTGTTAGAGAGATAATTATCAGCACTCTCAGGTGCCTGACCCTCCTTGGGCGTTTGAACGCCAGGAATGGGTGAAGATTGGGCGTTAAACGCCAACTTCTCCCCCTTTTCTGGCGTTTGGACGCCAGAACTGGGCAAGGAATGGGCGTTTAATGCCAACTTTCCTTCCCTTTCTGGCGTTTGAACGCCAATAATATTCCTCTCTGGGCTCTTATTGTCCTCAGAGGGATTTTGAACAGTGGTTTGGTTATCCTCTGTCAATTGTTCTTTGTTTGGCTTCTTGCTCCTTTGAGCAGTGGTATTCAGTGTTTTCCCACTCCTTAGTTGAACTGCTTGACATCCTTCTGTTATCTGTTTAGATATTTGCTGTTTTGCTTGATTCAACTGCAGTTCTATGTTCTTGTTAGCAACTTTAGTATCATGGAGCATTTCTTTAAATTCTGCTAACTGTTCTGTCATCAGGAGCAATTGTTGATTAAGCTCATTCATCTGTTCTTGAGGATTAGGATCAGTGACTAATGCCATGACCTCCTCTTTTGGAACGAACTCATTGCTAGAATATAAGTATTGGTTTCTAGCAACAGTGTCTATAAGCTCTTGAGCTTCTTCAATTGTCTTCCTCATGTGTATAGATCAACCAGCTGAGTGGTCTAAAGACATCTGAGCTTTTTCTGTGAGCCCATAGTAGAAGATGTCTAACTGTACCCACTCTGAAAACATTTCAGAGGGGCATTTTCTAAGCATACCTCTATACCTCTCCCAGGCATTATAAAGGGATTCATTATCCTCTTGTTTAAAGCCTTGGATGTCCAGCCTTAGCTGTGTCATCCTCTTTGGGGGGTAGAAATGATTCAGGAATTTGTCTGACAACTGTTTCCATGTCTTTATGCTTGCTGTAGGTTGGTTATTCAACCACCTTTTAGCTTGATCTTTTACAGCAAATGGAAACAGTAATAGTCTGTAGACATCCTGATCTACCTCTTTATCATGTACTGTGTCAGCAATTTGTAAGAACTGTGCCAGAAACTCAGTAGGTTCTTCCTGTGGAAGACCGGAATACTGGCAATTTTGCTGCACTATGATAATTAGTTGAGGGTTTAGCTCAAAGCTGCTTGCTTTGATGGGAGGTATACAGATGCTACTCCCATATGTAGCTGTAATGGGGTTAGCATATGACCCCAGAGTCCTCTTGGACTGATTAATTCCACTTGAGTCCATAATGGACAAAAGGGAAATGACAATGATTGCAAAGAGATGAATTTTGTTTTTTTTTTTTGAATTTTAAACGAAAAAATAAAATAAAACAAAAGGAAATAAAAAAAACAAACTCGAAAATCAAAAAGAAAATAAGATCAAGGCAAATTGAGAACTAAATCAATCAGTTAATTAAAAAGATTTTGAAAATAGCAATTAAAAAGATATGATTGAAAATTTTTTAAAAAAAAAGATTTGATTTTTTGAAAAGAGGAAAGAGAAAAACAACAAAAAGACACCAAACTTAAAATTTTTAGAAAATCAAACGCTAAATTTTCGAAAATTTTAAAGGAAAACACAAAGGGGACACCAAACTTAGAATTTTTATGAATCAAAAAGGGACTAAGAACATGCAAAAACGAAAATCCTAAAAGAAAAACAAAAGCATTCAATTGACACCAAACTTAGAATATGAAACTAGACTCAACTAAAAGACTCTAAACCAACAAAAATAAAACAGTCCTAATCTAAGCAACAAGATAAGCCGTCAGTTGTCCAAACTCGAACAATCCCCGGCAACGGCGCCAAAAACTTGGTGCACGAAATTGCAATAACACTTTTGCAACCCCGCACAACTAACCAGCAAGTGCACTGGGTCGTCCAAGTAATACCTTGCGTGAGCAAGGGTCGATCCCACGGAGATTGTCGGCTTGAAGCAAACTATGGTTACCTTGTAAATCTTAGTCAGGATATCAGAAATTATCAGGATTGATGGTAAAAAGCAAAATAACACGAAAAAGGTACTTGTTTTGCAATAATGGAGAATAGGTTGAGGCTTTGGAGATGCTCCATCTTCTGAATCTCTGCTTTCCTACTGTCTCCTTCATCAAACACGCAAGACTCCTTCCATGGCAAGCTGTATGTAGGGTTTCACCGTTGTCAGTGGCTACCTCCCATCCTCTCAGTGAAAGCGATTGCATATGCCCTGTCACAGTCATAGCGGAATTCATCTGTCGGTTCTCAATCAGGCCGGAATAGAATCCAGTGATTCTTTTGCGTCTGTCACTAACGCCCCGCCTTCAGGAGTTTGAAGCACGTCACAGTCATTCAATCATTGAGTCCTACTCAGAATACCACAGACAAGGTTTAGACCTTCCAGACTCTCTTGAATGCCGCCATCAGTTCTAGCTTATACCACGAAGATTCTTGTTAAGGAACCCAAGAGATATCTACTCAATCTAAAGTAGAACAGAGGTGGTTGTCAGGCACATGTTCATAGTTGAAAATGATGATGAGTGTCACGGATCATCACATTCATCCAGGTTAAGAGCAAGTGACATCTTAGAATGGAAGCAAGCATGATTGAATAAGAAACAGTAGTAATTGCATTAATCCATCAAGACACAGCAGAGCTCCTCACCCCCAACCATGGGGTTTAGAGACTCATGCTGTGGAAGGTACACAAGAAACGTGTAAAAAATGTCATGAGGTCCTTGATACAATGTCAAAAGATCCTATTAATAGTAAACTAGTATCCTAAGGTTTACAGAAATGAGTAAATGACAGAAAAATCCACTTCCGGGCCCACTTGGTGTGTGCTTGGGCTGAGTAATGAAGCAATTTCGTGTAGAGATCTATTCTGGAGTTAAACGCCAGCTTTTATGCCAGTTTGGGCGTTTAACTCCAAGTTTTATGCCAGTTCCGGCGTTTAACGCTGGAATTTCTGAGGCCGAATTGCTACGCAAGTTTGGGCCATCAAATCTTGGGCAAAGTATGGACTATCATATATTTCTGGAAAGCCCAGGATGTCTACTTTCCAATGCCGTTGAGAGCGCGCCAATTGGGCTTCTGTAGCTCCAGAAAATCCACTTCGAGTGCAGGGAGGTCAGAATCCAACAGCATCTGCAGTCCTTTTTGGTCTCTGAATCAGATTTTTGCTCAGAACCTCCAATTTCAGTCAGAAAATACCTGAAATCACAGAAAAACACACAAACTCATAGTAAAGTCCAGAAAAGTGAATTTTAACTAAAAACTAATAAAAATATACTAAAAACTAACTAAAAGATACTAAAAACATACTAAAAACAATGCCAAAAAGCGTACAAATTATCCGCTCATCAGTCTTCAGAGCTCATGAATGGCAGAAGAAGATTTAATGGAATCTCTATGGTCTCTGTATGAGCCTCAGATTCCTTTGGATCCTTAATAGGAAACTCCTTCTTGCTTGAGGAACGTCCCAGGAGGTCTTCCTCACTAGGATGTTCGTCCTCCTCCTCCCTTGTGCATTCGGCCATATTGACTATGTCAATGGCCTTGCACTCTCCTTTTGGATTTTCTTCTGTATTGCTTGGGAGAATACTGGGAGGAGTTTCAATGACTTTCTTACTCAGCTGGCCCACTTGTGCCTCCAAATTTCTAATGGAGGATCTTGTTTCATTCATGAAACTGAAAGTGGCCTTTGACAGATCAGAGACTACATTGGCTAAATTAGAAGTGTTTTGTTCAGAATTCTCTGTCTGTTGCTGAGAAGATGATGGATATGGCTTGCTATTGCCCAGCCTATTACGTCCACCATTGTTAAAACCTTGTTGAGGTTTTTGTTGATCCTTCCATGAGAAATTTGGATGATTTCTCCATGATGAGTTATAGGTGTTTCCATAAGGTTCACCCATGTAATTAACCTCTGCCATGGCAGGGTTCTCAGGATCATAAGCTTCTTCAGAAGCTGCCTCTCTAGTACTGTTGGATGCATGTTGCAATCCATTCAGATTTTGAGAGATCATGTTGACCTGTTGAGTCAACACTTTGTTCTGAGCCAATATGGCATTCAGAGTATCAATTTCAAGAACTCCTTTCTTCTGAGGCATCCCATTGTTCACAGAATTCCTCTCAGAAGTGTACATGAACTGGTTATTTGCCACCATGTCAATGAGCTCTTGAGCCTCTTCAGGCGTTTTCTTCAGGTGAATAGATCCACCTGCAGAATAGTCCAATGACATTTTCGAAAATTCAGAGAGGCCATAATAGAATATATCTAATATGGTCCATTCTGAAAACATGTCAGATGGACATCTTTTGGTCAGCTGCTTGTATCTTTCCCAAGCTTCATAGAGGGATTCACCATCTTTTTGTTTGAAGGTTTGAACATCCACTCTCAGCTTGCTCAGCTTTTGAGGAGGAAAGAATTTATCCAAGAAGGTAGTGACCAGCTTATCCCAGGAGTCCAGGCTATCCTTGGGTTGTGAATCCAACCATATTCTAGCTCTGTCTCTTACAGCAAAAGGGAAAAGCATGAGTCTGTAGACTTCAGGATCAACTCCATTCGTCTTTACAGTCTCACAGATCTGCAAGAACTCAGTTAAAAACTGATAAGGATCTTCAGATGGAAGTCCATAAAACTTGCAGTTTTGTTGCATTAATGCAACTAGCTGAGGTTTCAGCTCAAAGTTGTTGGCTCCAATGGCAGGAATGGAGATGCTTCTTCCATCAAACTTGGACGTTGGCTTTGTGAAGTCACCAAGCATTCTCCTTGCATTATTATTATTTTCGGCTGCCATTTCCTTCTCTTGTTCGAAAATTTCTAAAAGGTTGCTTCTGGATTGTTGTAATTTAGCTTCTCTTAATTTTCTCTTCAGAGTCCTTTCAGGTTCTGGATCAATTTCAACAAGAGTGCCTTTATCCCTGTTCCTGCTCATATGAAAGAGAAGAGAACAAGAAAAGAAAGAGGAATCCTCTATGTCACAGTATAGAGATTCCTTTATGTTAGTAGAAAAAGGAAGGGGTAGAAGAATGAAGAAGGAGGTTCGGATTTTAGATGAAGAGAGGTGAAGAGAAGTGTTAGTAATTAAATAATTAAATAGAAGAAGAAAAGAGAGGGAGAATTTCGAAAATAATTTTTGAAAAGGGGTTAGTGATTTTCGAAAATTAGAGATAAATGTAATTAAAATTTAAAACATGAAACAATTAGTTAATTAAAAAGAATTTTTGAAAAAGAGAGAGATATTTTCGAAAATAGAAGAGAGAGAAGTAGTTAGGTGGTTTTGAAAAAGATAAGAAACAAACAAGAAGTTAGTTAGTTGATTGAAAAAGATTTGAAATCAAAATTTGAAAAAGATAAAGAGATAGTAAGTCAGATAAGATATTTTGAAATCAAATTTTGAAAAAGATAAAATTTTTGAAAAAAATAAAATAAAAGATAAAAAGATTTAATTTAAAAATTTTGAAATTATTTACTTCACTAACAAGAAACTACAAGATAAGATTCTAGAACTTAAAGATTGAACCTTTCTTAACAAGAAAGTAACAAACTTCAAATTTTTGAACCAATCACATTAATTATTAGTGAATTTTCGAAAATATGATGTAAAAGATAAGAAAAAGATTTTGAAAAATATTTTTAAAAAAATTTCGAAAATTATATAAAAAAAATAAAAAAGATGTGATTTTTGAAAAAGATTTTGAAAAGATAAGATTTTTAAAATTGAAAATTTGACTTGACTTGTAAGAAACAACTAATTTTTAAAATTTTTGATTAAGTCAACTCAAATTTTCGAAAATTAGGAGAGAAAAAAAAAGGAAAAGATATTTTTTATTTTTTGAATTTTTTTTTTATGATGAGAGAGAAAAACACAAAAATGACCCAAAACATGAAAATTTTGGATCAAAACACAAGATGCATGCAAGAACACTATGAATGTCAAGATGAACACCAAGAACACTTTTGAAGATCATGATGAACATCAAGAACATAATTTTAAGAAATTTTTGATGCAAAGAAAACATGCAAGACACCAAACTTAGAAATCTTTAATGCATGGACTCTAACAAACGAAAAATGCATATGAAAAACAACAAACAACACAAAACAAGAAATCATCAAGATCAAACAAGAAGACTTGTCAAGAACAACTTGAAGATCATGAAGAACACTATGAATGCATGGAATTTTCGAAAAATGCAAGAAAAATTTTTAAAGCATGCAATTGACACCAAACTTAAAACATGACACAAGACTCAAACAAGAAACACAAAATATTTTTTATTTTTATGATTTTATGAATTTTTTTGAATTTTTATTAATTTTTTCGAAAATAAAGTTTAGAAAAACGAAAAATAAAAGAAAAATTTTGAAAAAGATTTTTGAAAAGAAAATTACCTAATCTGAGCAACAAGATGAACCGTCAGTTGTCCATACTCGAACAATCCCCGGCAACGGCGCCAAAAACTTGGTGGACGAAATTGTGATCCATGTTCTTTTGTACTTGTATGAAATCATTATTATGGCATCGGTTGTTTTCACAACTCCATTCAACTAACCAGCAAGTGTACTGGGTCGTCCAAGTAATAAACCTTACGTGAGTAAGGGTCGATCCCACAGAGATTGTTGGCATGAAGCAAGCTATGGTCACCTTGTAAATCTCAGTTAGGCAGATTAAAATTATTTATGGTTTCGGAAATTAATAATAATAATAAAATAGATGAAATAATAAAAGGGATAGAACACTTATGCAGATTCATTGGTGGGAATTCAGATAAGCATATGGAGATACTGTATGGCTCAAGGACGCCTGCTCTCCTACTGCTTCAACTCAATCCTTCTTACTCCTTTCCATGGCAAGCTGTATGTAGGGCATCACCGTTGTCAGTGGCTACATCCCATCCTCTCAGTGAAAATGGTCCTCTGCGGCTGTCACTCGCATGGCTAATCATCTGTCGGTTCTCAATCAGGTTGGAATAGAATCCATTGATTCTTTTGCGCTTGTCATCACGCCCAGCCTTCAGGAGTTTGAAGCTCGTCACAGTCATTCAATCCCAGAATCCTACTCGGAATACCATAGACAAGGTTTAGACTTTCCGGATCCTCATGAATGCCGCCATCTATCTAACTTATACCACGAAGACTCTGTTGGAGAATCTAAGAGATACACATTCAAGCTCTGTTGCATGTAGAACGGAAGTGGTTGTCAATCACGTGCGTTCATAAGTGAGAATGATAATGAGGGTTATCTAATCATCACATTCATCATGTTCTTGGGTGCGAATGAATATCTTGGAATAAGAATAAGAGAGAATTGAATAAAAGAAAATAGAATTGCATTAATACTTGAGGTACAGCAGAGCTCCACACCCTTAATCTATGGTGTGCAGAAACTCCACCGTTGAAAATACATAAGTAAAAGGTTCAGGCATGGCCGAGAGGCCAGCCCCCAAAACATGATCACTAGATTCAAAAATACAATCCAGGATGAGATTATGATAGTAAAAAGTTCTATTTATAATAAACTAGCTCCTAGAGTAAGTAATTGATGCATAAATCCACTTCCGGGGCCCACTTGGTGTATGTTTGGGCTGAGCTTGATCAATCCACGAGCTGAGGCTTCTCTTGGAGTTGAACTTCGAGTTATGACGTGTTTTGGGCGTTCAACTCCGGATCATGACGTTTTTCTGGCGTTTAACTCCAGACAGCAGCATGAACTTGGCGTTCAACGCCAAGTTACGTCGTCAATTTCCGAATAAAGTATGGACTATTATATATTGATGGAAAGCCCTGGATGTCTACTTTCCAACGCCGTTGAGAGCGCGCCAATTGGAGTTCTGTAGCTCCAGAAAATCTATTTCGAGTGCAGGGAGGTCAGATTCCAACAGCATCAGCAGTCCTTTTGTCAGCCTTTTTCAGAGTTTGCTCAAGTCCCTCAATTTCAGCCAGAAATTATCTGAAATCACAGAAAAACACACAAACTCATAGTAAAGTCCAGAAATGTGAATTTAACATAAAAACTAATGAAAACATCCCTAAAAGTAGCTTGAACTTACTAAAAACTACCTAAAAACAATGCCAAAAAGCGTATAAATTATCCGCTCATCATCCAGCCAAATGCTACCTAAAATAAATAGAATTGCACAAGACTCAAAGTAGCATCCATAGTGGCTAAAAGATAATTAATTCTTGATTAAACTCAACAATTTAAATGCAAATTCACTAGGAAAAGATAGGAAAGATGCTCACGCATCAGCAACCAAATTATTGCATAACTCCGAAGTAACTTGGCCCTTCAACCAATGGAGTCTAGATATCCTCGGCCCTTTTCCGACAACAGTAGGGTAGGTAAAATTCCTGGTTGTAGGAATTGATTATTTTTCAAAATGGATAGAGGCCTAGCCTCTAGCCAAGATTACCTCACAACAAATGCTTTCTTTTGTATGGAAATATATTATTTGTTGATTCGGCATACCTCATCACATTATCACAAATAATGGTCGCCAGTTTGTCGATCATAAGTTCATATCCTTTTTGCAGGACTTGAAAATCAAACAACATTTTTCATCAATAGAGCACCCACAAACGAACGGTTTAGCAAAGACTGCAAATAAATTAATACTCCATGCTCTAAGAAAGAAACTGGAAGATGCAAAAGGCCTCTGGGCCGAGCTTATACCAAAAATCATATAGGGGTACAATACCACGATCTACTCAACGACAAAAGAAACACCATTTCGCCTGGTATATGGCTCCGACGCTATGATACCAGTGGAGATCTCCCAAGCCTCATTGCGAACTCAATTGGCCGACCATACAACAGCACACACAGCTCGGCAATCCGACCTCGACCTCGTTGAAGAAATCAAATTTTCAGTAGCAATCACACACCGAGTAATGAACAGCATATAACTCGACGCTATAATCAGAAACTACACCCAAGGTTCTTTCAAGTGAATGACTTGGCGCTAAGAAGAACAGAACAAGCTAGAAAGCCAAGAAACCATGGTAAACTAGCAGCTAATTGGGAAGGTCCTTTTCGGATAATAGAAGTCATCGACAATGGAGCATACCGATTACAAACCCTACATGGTAACACTTTGCCTAATACTTAGAATGTATCATCTTTAAAGTTATATTACAGTTAAAAGTCAGGGGACAGACGAGTACTCTTTTTCCTACTACCAAGATTTTTCTCAAAAAGGGTTTTGCTTGGAGAGGTTTTAACGAAACTTGCCTACCTGCACCTTTGAGATCAAAGGTTTTCCAATGTATATAAGTTTCTTAACTCATTGATGAGCGGATAATTTGTATGCTTTTTGGCATTGTTTTTAGTATCTTTTAGTTAGTTTTTAGTATATTTTTATTAGTTTTTAATTAAAATTCACTTTTCTGGACTTTACTATGGGTTTGTGTGTTTTTCTGTGATTTCAGGTATTTTCTGACTGAAATTGAGGGTTCTGAGCAAAAATCTGATCCAGAGACTGAAAAGGACTGCAGATGCTGTTGGATTCTGACCTCCCTGCACTCAAAGTGGATTTTCTGGAGCTACAGAAGCCCAATTGGCGCGCTCTCAACGGCATTGGAAAGTAGACATCCTGGGCTTTCCAGCAATATATAATAGTCCATACTTTGTCCAAGATTTGATGGCCCAAACCCGCGTAGCAATCCGGCCTCAGAAATTCCAGCGTTATACGCCGGAACTGGAATAAAAGTTGGAGTTAAACGCCCAAACTGGCATGAGAACTGGCGTTTAACTCCAGAAAAGGTCTCTACACGAATTTCCTTCATTGCTCAGCCCAAGCACACACCAAGTGGGCCAGGAAGTGAATTTTTCTGTCATTTACTCATTTCTGTAAACCTTAGGATACTAGTTTACTACTTATAGGACCTTTTTACATTGTAATCAGAACCTTATGACCCCATAACATTTTGTACACGTTCTTTCCACAGTATGAGCCTCTAAACCCATGGTTGGGGGTGAGGAGCTCTGCTGTGTCTTGATGGATTAATGCAATTACTACTGTTTTTTATTCAATCATGCTTGCTTCCATTCTAAGATAACACTTGTTCTTAATCCGGATGAATGTGATGATCCGTGACAATCATCATCATTCTCAACCATGAACACGTGCCTGACAACCACCTCTGTTCTATCTTAGATTGAGTAGTTATCTCTTGGGTTCTTTAATTGGAATCTTCGTGGTATAGGCAGGACCTGATGGCAGCATTCAAGAGAATCCGGAAGGTCTAAACCTTGTCTGTGGTATTCTGAGTAGGATTCAATGATTGAATGACTGTGACGTGCTTCAAACCTGTAACCTACTGGGCGTTAGTGACAGACGCAAAAGAGTTATTCTATTCCGGTAGGGGAGGGAACCAAACCGGTGATTGGCAGCACTGTGACAGAGTGTGTGCATTAGCTTTCACTGCGCGGATGGGAGGTAGCTGCTGACAACAGTGAGACCCTACACGAGCTTGCCATGGAAGGAGACATGCGTGTTTGATGAAGAAGATAGTAGGAAAGCAGAGATTCGGAAGATGGAGCATCTCCAAACCTCAACCCATTCTCCATTACTGCAGTACAAGTAACCATTACATGTTCTTTTGCTTCTTACAATCAATCCTGATAATTTCTGATATCCTGACTAAGATTTACAAGATAACCATAGCTTGCTTCAAGCCAACAATCTCCGTGGGATCGACCCTTGCTCACGCAAGGTATTACTTGGACGACCCAGTGCACTTGCTGGTTAGTTGTGCGGGATTGCAAAAGTGTTATTGCAAAAGTGTTTTGCCCGCTTTGCAGACTATTTAAGGACTCTTGAAATAAAGATTCCTTTTGCAGAGGCACTTGAGCAAATACCTTCTTATGCTAAGTTCATGAAAGAGATCTTAAGTCATAAGAAGGATTGGAGAGAAACTGAAAAAGTGTTTCTCACTGAAGAATGCAGTGCAGTCATTCTAAAAAGCTTACCAGAAAAGCTTCAAGATCCTGGAAGCTTTCTGATACCATGCACATTGGAAGGCACTTACACCAAGGTAGCCTTATGTGATCTTGGAGCAAGTATTAATTTAATACCTGCATCCACTATCAGAAAGCTTGGGTTGATTGGAGAGGTCAAACCAACCAGGATATGCCTCCAACTTGCTGATGGCTCCATTAAACACCCATCAGGCATAATAGAGGACATGATTGTCAAGGTTGGGCCATTTGCCTTTCCAACTAACTTTGTGGTGCTAGAAATGGAGGAGCACAAAAGTGCAACTCTCATTCTAGGAAGACCTTTCCTAGCAACTGGACGAACTCTCATTGATGTACAAAAAGGGGAAGTAACCTTGAGAGTCAATGAGGATGAGTTCAAGTTGAATGCTGTAAAAGCAATGCAGCATCCAGACACACCAGAGGACTGCATGGACGCTGACATTATTGACTCTCTGGTAGAAGAGATCAATATGGCTGAAAGCCTAGAATCAGAGCTTGAGGACATCTTCAAAGATGCTCCAACTGATCAGGAAGAGCCAGAGGAGGCAAAGGAATTTTCGAAAATTCCTCAGGAGGAGGATAAGCCTCCTAAGCCTGAACTCAAACCATTACCACCATCCCTGAAATATGCATTTCTGGGAGAGGGTGACACTTTTCCAGTGATTATAAGCTCTGCCTTAAATTCACAGGAAGAGGAAGCACTGATTAAAGTGCTAAGGACACACAAGACAGCTCTTGGGTGGTCCATAAGTGATCTCAAGGGCATTAGCCCAGCCAGATGCATGCACAAGATCCTATTGGAGGATAATGCCAAACCAGTGGTTCAACCACAGAGGAGGCTAAATCCTGCCATGAAGGAGGTGGTGCAGAAAGAGGTCACTAAATTACTGGAGGCTGGAATTATTTATCCTATTTCTGATAGCCCCTGGGTGAGCCCTGTCCAAGTTGTTCCCAAAAAGGGAGGCATGACAGTGGTTCATAATGAAAAAAATGAACTGGTTCCTACAAGAACAGTCACAGGGTGGCGCATGTGTATTGACTACAGAAGACTCAATACAGCCACCAGAAAGGATCATTTTCCTTTACCATTCATAGACCAAATGCTAGAAAGACTAGCTGGCCATGACTATTACTGCTTTTTGGATGGCTACTCAGGCTACAACCAAATTGCAGTAGATCCTCAAGACCAAGAGAAAACAGCATTCACATGCACTTCTGGCGTGTTTGCCTATAGGAGAATGCCTTTTGGTCTGTGCAATGCACCTGCAACCTTTCAGAGGTGCATGCTCTCTATCTTCTCAGATATGGTAGAGAAATTTCTGGAAGTCTTCATGGATGACTTTTCAGTATATGGAGACTCATTTAGCTCCTGTCTTAACCACCTATCACTTGTCCTGAAAAGATGCCAAGAGACTAACCTGGTTTTAAACTGGGAGAAATGTCACTTTATGGTGACTGAAGGAATTGTCCTTGGGCACAAAATTTCAAGCAGGGGGATAGAGGTGGATAAGGCAAAGGTGGAGGTAATTGAAAAATTACCACCACCTGCCAATGTTAAGGCAATCAGAAGCTTTCTAGGGCATGCAGGATTCTACAGAAGGTTTATTAAGGACTTTTCGAAAATTGCTAAACCTCTGAGTAACCTGTTAGCTGCTGACACACCATTTGTGTTTGACACACAGTGTTTGCAGGCATTTGAGACCCTGAAAGCTAAACTGGTCACAGCACCAGTCATCTCTGCACCAGATTGGGCATTACCATTTGAATTAATGTGTGATGCCAGTGATCATGCCATTGGTGCAGTGTTGGGACAGAGGCATAACAAACTTCTGCATGTCATTTATTATGCTAGCCGTGTTCTAAATGATGCACAGAAGAATTACACAACCACAGAAAAAGAGTTACTTGCAGTGGTCTATGCCATTGACAAGTTTAGATCCTACTTAGTGGGATCAAAGGTGATTGTGTACACTGACCATGCTGCTCTTAAATACTTACTCACAAAGCAGGATTCAAAACCCAGGCTTATCAGATGGGTGTTGCTTCTGCAAGAGTTTGATATAGAAATAAGAGACAGAAAAGGGACAGAGAACCAAGTAGCTGATCATCTGTCCAGAATAGAACCAGTAGCTGGGGCGTCCCTCCCTTCTACTGAAATCTCTGAGACTTTCCCAGATGAGCAACTCTTTGCCATTCAGGAAGCTCCATGGTTTGCAGATATTGCAAACTATAAAGCTGTGAGGTTCATACCCAAAGAGTACAGTTATGTGCAGAGAAAGAAACTAATTTCAGATGCCAAGTACTACCTTTAGGATGAACCATATCTCTTTAAGAGATGTGCTGACGGAGTGATCCGCAGGTGTGTACCCAGAGAAGAAGCACGAAGGATCCTATGGCACTGCCATGGATCACAGTATGGAGGACATTTTGGAAGTGAGCGAACAGCCACTAAAGTTCTCCAGTGCGGCTTCTACTGGCCTACTCTCTATAAAGATTCCCGAGAGTTTGTGCGTAACTGTGACAGTTGCCAAAGAGCTGGTAACCTGCCTCACGGATATGCCATGCCTCAACAAGGGATATTAGAGATAGAGCTGTTTGATGTATGGGGAATTGACTTCATGGGGCCATTCCCACCATCATACTCAAACACCTACATTCTGGTGGCAGTGGACTATGTATCTAAGTGGGTAGAAGCAATTGCTACACCCACTAATGATACTAAGACCGTACTGAAATTCCTCCAGAAGAACATTTTCAGCAGGTTTGGCGTCCCCAGAGTGCTAATCAGTGATGGGGGCACTCATTTCTGCAATAAACAGCTATACTCTGCTATGGTTAGATATGGAATCAGCCATAAAGTGGCAACTCCGTATCATCCACAGACAAATGGGCAAGCTGAAGTCTCTAACAGAGAGCTAAAAAGAATCCTGGAACGGACTGTAATATCCCGAAGAAAGGATTGGGCAAAGAGCTTGGATGATGCTCTGTGGGCATACAGAACAGCATTCAAGACTCCTATAGGGACCTCCCCATACCAACTGGTGTATGGGAAGGCCTGTCATTTGCCAGTGGAACTGGAACATAAAGCCTACTGGGCAACCAGATTCCTGAACATGGATGCACAGTTAGCTGGTGAAAAAGATTGCTCCAGCTAAATGAGCTAGAGGAGTTCAGACTCAATGCCTTTGAAAATGCTAAGATCTATAAGGAAAAGGCAAAGAAGTGGCATGACAAGAGATTGTCAACCAGAGTCTTTGAGCCAGGACAAAAAGTTCTGCTCTTCAACTCTAGGCTCAGACTGTTTCCAGGAAAACTCAAATCCCGTTGGAGGGGTCCATATGTGATTACAGGAGTGTCACCATATGGATATGTTGAGCTTCAGGATATTGATTCTGACAGGAAGTTCATTGTTAATGGACAGAGAATCAAGCATTATCTTGAAGGAAATTTTGAGCAGGAATGCTCAAAACTGAGGCTTGAGTGATTCTCAGCAGAAGTCCAGCTAAAGACAGTAAAGAAGCGCTTACTGGGAGGCAACCCAGTCATTAGGAAGTTGTATGATTAGTTCTTACAGAGGCAAGTATCAAAAATGAAGGAATTCACAGAGTTACAGAAGGATTCAGCTCAAAAAGCAGAGAAAATGAGCTTACTGGCGAAAAAACGCCAGTAAGGGGCATTTTGGGCGTTAAACGCCAGAATGGGCACCATTCTGGGCGTTTAACGCCAGTAATGGTACCATTCTGGGCATTAAACGCCAGAATGGGCACCATTCTGGGCGTTTAACGCCAGGTGTGCAGCATCACTGGGCGTTCAGAAAAACGCCCAGTGAGGAAGGTTTTCTGGCGTTTAACGCCAGCCAGGGTACCTGGCTGGGCGTTAAACGCCCAAAAAGGGTGCCAAGTGGGCGTTAAACGCCAGAATGGGTACCATTCTGGGCGTTTAACGCTAGAAAGGTGGGGGGACCACAATTTTGTTTTCAAATCAGATTCTTTCAAACTTTCCTTTTCTCACCCATACTTTTCTACAAAATCACACTTCAATCATTCATCACTCACTTTCAAATCTTCAAAAATCAAAACCATTTTTCAAATCTATTTCAAAATAATCTCAAATCTTCTTCAAAAACTCACCCTTTTCTCAAATATTTTTCATATCTTTTCAAATTTCCTTTCAAATCTCTCTTTTGTTTTCGAAATTCTCCTCCCCCCACTCTATAAATGAACGTTCCTCACCCCTCCTTCCTCACACCATTCGAATTCTCTCCCCCTCTCTCTCTCTATTATCTTCTTTCTTCTCTTTTTGCTTGAGGACAAGCAAAACCTCTAAGTTTGGTGTGCTTTTCCGTGATCACTAAGCCAAGATTCATCAATATCATGGCTCCCAAGGGAAAACAAACCAACTCAAGAGGAAAGAAAGAGACTAATCCAAAGAATCTTTGGAATGAAGAGAAGTTCTTAACCAAAGAACATGAAGACCATTATCACAAAATAATGGGTCTGAGGTCAGTGATCCCGGAAGTTAAATTTGATCTGAAAGAAGATGAATATCCGGAGATCCAAGAGCAAATTCGAAACAGAGGTTGGGAAGTTCTGACCAATCCTGAGACAAAGGTTGGAAGGAACATGGTTCAGGAATTCTATTCAAATCTGTGGCTAACAGATAAGCAAAGAATGACTGGAACCGCTTACCATACCCACAGAACCATGGTCAGAGGGAAAGTTATGTACTTCCATCTGGACAAAATAAGAGAAATCTTCAAACTACCTCAACTACAAGATGATCCTGATTCCTTTAATAGGAGGATGGTGAGAGTAGATAAGGGGTTGGATCAAGTTCTAGAGGACATATGCCTCCCTGGAACTAAGTGGATAACCAATTCTAAGGGTGTCCCAAACCAACTCAAGAGGGGAGACCTCAAACCAATTGCAAGAGGTTGGCTAGACTTTATTGGGCGTTCCATATTGCCCACTAGCAACTGTTCTGAGGTCACCATCAAGAGAGCAGTGATGATTCACTGCATTATGCTTGGAAAAGCAGTGGAGGTGCATCATGTGATTGCTTGTGAGATCTACACAATTGCAAATAAGAATTCCACTGAAGCCAAATTGGCCTACCCAAGCTTGATCTCCTTGCTCTGTAAAGAGGCTGGGGTAAAGATGGGAGTAGATGAGTTCATACCCATTGAACATCCAATCACCAAGAAGTCAATGGAAGGACAAGTGCAAGACAACTCTATCAAGAGGAGGGCGCGTGAGTTCCTCCCTGAATTCCCTGAAATTGGCTACTGGGCCAGCCTAGAAGCATCCATCAACAAGCTGCAAGAGACTATGGAGCAACTGAAGGAAGAACAGCAGAATCAGAACTGCATGATCTGCAAATTGCTGAAGGAACAAGAGAAGCAGGGGCGTGAAATCAAAGAACTGAAGCGCCAAAAGCTCTCCTCTCAAGCTGAGAGAGCATCCACTTCTCAAAATCAAGGTTGTTGAGTCCTAACTCTGTGAAACCTCTATCATTAGGAGCCTCTGTTTTTCGTTTTTTTATTATTATTATTTTTTTCCTTTATTTTTAGTCTCATCTTATATCTATATTTGAGTCTTGTTCTTAATTAATAAAATTAATAAAGTTTATGCCTTAAAGCTATGAATGTCCTATGAATCCATCACCTCTCTTAAAAGAAAAATGCTTTAATCACAAAAGAACAAGAAGTACAGGGTTTCGAAATTTATCTCTGAAACTAGTTGAATTAGCTTGATGTGGTGACAATACTTTTTGTTTTCTGAATGAATGCTTGAACAGTGCATATGTCTTTTGAATTTGTTGTTTTGAGAATGTTAAAATTGTTGGCTCTTGAAAGAATGAGGAGAAAGAGAACTGTTATTGAGGATCTGAAAAATCATCAAATTGATTCTTGAAGCAAGAAAAAGCAATATTCAAAAAAAAATTTCGAAAAAAAAAAAGAGAAGGAAATAAAGTTGTGATCCAAGGCAACAAGAGTGTGCTTAAGAACCCTGGACACCTCTAATTGGGGACTTTAGCAAAGCTGAGTCACAATCTAAAAAGGTTCACCCAATTATGTGTCTGTGGCATGTATGTATCCGGTGGTAATACTGGAAGACAGAGTGCTTTGGGCCACAGCCAAGACTCATACACTAGCTATGTTCAAGAATCAATATACTTAACTAGGAGAATCAATAACACTATCTGAGTTCTAAGTTCTTATAGATGCCAATCATTCTGAACTTCAAAGGATAGAGTGAGATGCCAAAACTGTTCGGAGGCAAAAAGCTACTAGTCCCGCTCATCTAATTGGAACTATGTTTCTTTGATATTTTGGGATCTATAGTATATTCTTTTCTTTTTATCCTATTTTGATTTTCAGTTGCTTGGGGACAAGCAACAATTTAAGTTTGGTGTTGTGATGAGCGGATAATTTGTATGCTTTTTGGCATTGTTTTTAGTATGTTTTTAGTATCTTTTAGTTAGTTTTTAGTATATTTTTATTAGTTTTTAATTAAAATTCACTTTTCTGGACTTTACTATGGGTTTGTGTGTTTTTCTGTGATTTCAGGTATTTTCTGACTGAAATTGAGGGTCCTGAGCAAAAATCTGATCCAGAGACTGAAAAGGACTGCAGATGCTGTTGGATTCTGACCTCCCTGCACTCAAAGTGGATTTTCTGGAGCTACAGAAGCCCAATTGGCGCGCTCTCAACGGCATTGGAAAGTAGACATCCTGGGCTTTCCAGCAATATATAATAGTCCATACTTTGTCCAAGATTTGATGGCCCAAACCCGCGTAGCAATCCGGCCTCAGAAATTCCAGCGTTAAACGCCGGAACTGGAATAAAAGTTGGAGTTAAACGCCCAAACTGGCATGAGAACTGGCGTTTAACTCCAGAAAAGGTCTCTACACGAATTTCCTTCATTGCTCAGCCCAAGCACACACCAAGTGGGCCAGGAAGTGGATTTTTCTGTCATTTACTCATTTCTGTAAACCTTAGGATACTAGTTTACTACTTATAGGACCTTTTTACATTGTAATCAGAACCTTATGACCCCATAACATTTTGTACACGTTCTTTCCACAGTATGAGCCTCTAAACCCCATGGTTGGGGGTGAGGAGCTCTGCTGTGTCTTGATGGATTAATGCAATTACTACTGTTTTTTATTCAATCATGCTTGCTTCCATTCTAAGATAACACTTGTTCTTAATCCGGATGAATGTGATGATCCGTGACAATCATCATCATTCTCAACCATGAACACGTGCCTGACAACCACCTCTGTTCTATCTTAGATTGAGTAGTTATCTCTTGGGTTCTTTAATTGGAATCTTCGTGGTATAGGCAGGACCTGATGGCAGCATTCAAGAGAATCCGGAAGGTCTAAACCTTGTCTGTGGTATTCTGAGTAGGATTCAATGATTGAATGACTGTGACGTGCTTCAAACCTGTAACCTACTGGGCGTTAGTGACAGACGCAAAAGAGTTATTCTATTCCGGTAGGGGAGGGAACCAAACCGGTGATTGGCAGCACTGTGACAGAGTGTGTGCATTAGCTTTCACTGCGCGGATGGGAGGTAGCTGCTGACAACAGTGAGACCCTACACGAGCTTGCCATGGAAGGAGACATGCGTGTTTGATGAAGAAGATAGTAGGAAAGCAGAGATTCGGAAGATGGAGCATCTCCAAACCTCAACCCATTCTCCATTACTGCAGTACAAGTAACCATTACATGTTCTTTTGCTTCTTACAATCAATCCTGATAATTTCTGATATCCTGACTAAGATTTACAAGATAACCATAGCTTGCTTCAAGCCAACAATCTCCGTGGGATCGACCCTTGCTCACGCAAGGTATTACTTGGACGACCCAGTGCACTTGCTGGTTAGTTGTGCGGGATTGCAAAAGTGTTATTGCAATTTCGTGCACCACTCATCAGCTTATATTTTTACATCAAAAGAATCTTTCTTGTCTACGGATTCATAATGTTTTTCTGCCGATCTTTTTTCAAAGCCGATCATTCGGCCTTTATCACTATACCAATCTTTCATACGATCCCATTATTTGGAATATACCAGTCAAATGGATAGCCAATCTACAATCCCGATCCGATTACTTAAACTTAACGAAAAACAAATAGCCAATCAATAATCCGAATCCAATTACTCGGAATTTACCGAACAACCGATCAATAATCCGAATCTGATTACTCAGACTTTACCAAAAACAGATAACCGAATCCAATTACTCAGACTTTACCGATCAAACCAATAGCCAATCTTTACTCTGATCCTACTGGTCAAATAGAAAGTCGACACCTATTCCGACTGCTCAAAAGGGGCTTAAACGCTTGTCCCGCATATCACATCGAATAACACGAATTTATCCAACACAGTCACCCACATCAGAACAATCTGCTCATCTATATCTTTTTCATATATAATTAACCAACACTATACGCAAACATGTTTTTATTTTGCAAAACAAAATACAAATCATCAAACAATTCAAACTAATCAACTAAGATTTAGAAGGCATATGCCAATCAAAAGCCAATAAGATCAAATGCCCACAGAAGAGCAAAAACAGTCCACAAAACATTAACAAAAAATTTTAATCAAACATCAGTTATCCCAGATTATCATCACCTTGCTCAGCAGCACCCTCATCTTCCACCAAAACCCCATCCTGCACTATCTTTCCTGGATCCATTTGTGAAAAATCTACCTCGGGTGCTAAGAATTTTTCCTGAAGGGAAGCCCTCTCAAATCCTTCAATGAAGGAATCAAGAATTTCTCCTTGCTTGTTTTTCTCTACCTCCTTCAATTGAGCAGTGACCTCAATCATACAGGTACTCAGAGCAGACAAATCAGATTCTTTCTTTTTTAAATCCTCAACATCCTTGGTATAATTATCTTTCACCTCTTTCAAATGTTTTTCAGCATCAGTTAACTTCACCTCAAGCTCTGAAATTTTAGCACTCTTTAAAGCCAACTCCTCCTCTCCAGCGTCGGCAACCTTCTCAACTTTCAACGTTTAACCTTCCTTATCCAGATTCTTACTATTCACACGTGCCCTCAAGTTCGCCGCAGATACACCAAGATACTTTCCACCTGAAAACAGACGAAAACCGACTATTCAGCCTCATATTTTAAATCTTAGTTACAATACAATATTCCAACAAGTTCACCTAAATAATCTACCACAACCTACTTATTTTCCTCCCACTGCAACAAATCAAACACCGAGATCAAATCCTTCCGATCAATCACCTCTACCAGAAATTCAATAATACACTCATCCCTAGGTTTAATGAACTCTGGACTGAGTATATTATTAAGCTCCGAACACCACCAAATCGGGAATCTCTCCCCTAAATGCTCATCCACATAAAAACGAAAATCCCCTTCAACACTTCTCACTTTCAGATGCATCTCCTTAAACTCCTTAAATATTGCAAACCTCAGCAAACTATTCAGGTTCACCCACCCACCTTTCCACACACCCTTAACTTGAAACAGTGAGAAAAATAACTCCACATATGGCACTTCCTCCAAAAACTCCATCAGCATCTCAAACGCACGAAGAAAAGCCCATCCATTTGGATGTAGCTGAGATGGTGCACAATTCATCTACTTCAAAATTTGAGATTGAAACTCGCTAAATGGAAGCTTAACCTTCAACTCCTCAAGAACACAACTATACATAAAAAAGTGTTCAAAACCCTTACCCCTATGAAAAATCATGTCACTTTTAGAACATGGAAGTAACTCCAGTCGAACTCTAGAACCAGTCCTAACAACTTTACTCTTATCTACTTCATTTACAGCACCCTGATCCAAGAACAATGACACACGACTCCTCACATCATCGTTCACTCAGTCATAAGACCAGTCTATCTTCCCCTTTTTATCTCTCTCAAACCCCATGTGAAAATAGCACAAGTCGCAGAAGAAGAAGAATAGAATCCAACAGACACAAAACAAAGAAGACTAAAAAAATTAAAACATACCTCTCTTGCTCATTTTTTGACACCAAAAGCTAGTAATGCAGTAAAATGAAAGCCTTAGGATTTCAAAAACAGTTTTAATAATCTGTTTCAATTCCACTCCCCAATCCCATCAGTTACATCGATTCAAGGGACATTGGAAACATGCACCACCATCAACCGTGCAATTAATTACTTTTTCTGTCCTAGTCATCTCACTTTTTGACATTAATAATTGTTTAATAAAGCAAATTGAACTGGAGGCTCCAACACCAGACCAACCGCCGACTTATCCATTAGCTGAATTATGAATCACTAAAAGTTCAACATGCTTCATTAAACACATTCTCAGGCCAAATTTGGAGGTTATGATCCGACTGTTACAAAACTATCATCATAACTCGGCATTATGTGTCATAACTCGGCATTATGTGTCATAACTCGGCAAAACACGCTATAAGCTCGGCGTTACGCACATACTCAACGGACCATGTACTAGAATCAAAACGTCTGAACTCATTAAGACCTGTTTATTGCTCTTTAATACCGACGATAATACAGAAACGTAACCAATCTTCTCCACTTCACATATAAAGGTACAACGTTCTATTCTAAAAGGACACATTGAATTCTCAATATTAACTTAAACTTTGGAGTGTATTTGCAGGTACACCTTTTTTTTGTTTCTTTCTTGCGTTCTACATGATTGGACATCTTCCCATGAGTGAAGCTCAGACTTTCTTAAGACTCATAGATCGACACCGAAAATAACAACTCGACACCGACTCCTAGAAGTTAAACTCTCTCTTCAGGTATCCACACAGGAACAATATATATTTTATATTTATGAAATATAAATATCTGATTTAGTGCCCTAGAGTCCCAAACTAAACATAGTTGCGTACTTATTGTTGCTTAATCAGAACTTACGTGCGTCAATCAATCTTTGTAGTAGGCTTAAGTGGCTAAGAGCCTCGGAGTCTTAATTTAATTGTTAGGAGATAATACAACTCGAAATGGCCCACAAATACAAACTAAATTGGAGTTCTCCACGTCATCCATGGGAGAAACATGGTTCATTTGCATGAATTAGAATAAAAACTCATTAAAGACGATGTTAGTTCAGACTTAATAATAATAATAATAATAATAATAATAATAATAATAATAATAATAATAATAATAATAACCTGTTGTAGTGCTAATAACAATAATAGTAATATAATAATATTAATAATACTATATTCTTAGACAACCTTTTGTAGGGGTTTTGTTTTTTATGTTAAAACGCAAATTAGTTTTGCTTTTTTATTTTTTATTCTTAGCAAAATGCAGTGCAGGACTATAAATTTATTAAGTCCACAATTTTGTATAATATATTATAATACAATAGGTGTGAATAATATTATTTTTTTGAGGTAACTATCAAATCGGTACCCGAAAGATTCTAACGCTGACAAAATGGTACTTGACTTTTACTATTGATAAAATAGTCCTTAAAAAATTTTAAAATTTGACAAGCGTGTCCTCGAACTCGTCGGAGCAAATCTCCGACAAGCACAATGCTAACGTGGCCGCCGTGACTTGGCAAACCACCCCCCAAACTCTAATCCTTCCCTCCCCAGCGCATACTCCTCCTTTCTCTCCCTCCTCAATGTACACTTCTCCCTTTTTTATTTTTCTCATTCGTTATTATCGTCACTACCACCACCAACACCTCCTTCTCTTCCTCTTTCTTTTCTTATTGAAATTTCTACTCCTCCTTCCTTTATTTTCATCCTCACTACCACTACCACCATCTCCTTCTCATTTTTCTTTTCTTATATAAATTATTTCGATCTCTTCTTTCTTTTTTCTCTTCCTCCTGCTCTTTCTCCATCATCATTATTATCATCGTCGTCTTCTTCTTATATGTATAACAGAAAAAAAGAAAGAAAGAAATAAGAGAAAAAAAGAAGAAAAAAATGCAGCATTAAAGAAGATATTTTTGTGCTTTTATAGCAAAATTTCAGTGTAAAAACTAAAAAATTTATGTGTTATTATTAAAATTTTGTTGGTGTATTTGTATTCTGATAAATTCTGCATAATTCAAAAATTCTTCCGATCCTCCTCATCTTTTGCTTCTTCTTCTTCTTTTTTTCATCATTGTCATTATCTTCTTTGTTATTTGTTATTTATCTTTTTCTTCTTATTTTACCTTCTTAATAAGAACAAAAACAAAAAAGAATCAAACAAAGAAAAAGAAGTAACACATAATGCTGCAACATTACTAGGAAGAGGATGAAACTACATTCATTCAACTAAAAGAAAGAAGAAAATAAGAAAAAAAAGAAGAAGAAAAAATACAGCATTAAAGAAAAATATTTTTGTGTATTTGTAGTAAAATTTCAATGTAAAAACTAAGAAATTTATGTGTTATTGTTAAAAAATTTTGGTGTATTTTTATTTTGATAAATTCTGCACAATGTAAAACTTTTTCTCTTCCTCCTCCTCATCTTTTGTTGCTTCTTCTTGTTTATCTTTTTCTTATTTCATTTTCTTATAATTCTTCTTATTTCATTCTCTTAAGAAGAATAAAATTAAAAAAAATAAGAAAAATCAATATTGCAAAATTACTAGGAATGAAGAAAAGGAGGAAAAGAAAAAAACGCAATAACAACAATAATAAAAGAACAATGATGGAGAGAAAATACACAAAAAAGAATAAGATCTAGTCTTTGTTTGTGTGCTTATTTTCGAATTAAGTTTATGTATTGCAATCATTAAGTAAGATTGGTGCATTTCTGAGTTAATTGAGGTGGATTCTAGATTTAATTTTAGAGTTAATTGAGGTGCATTTCGAAAGCAGCCTCAGACAAAAAGTGTACCTTATTTAGATTCAAAATGTAACGAAATTAAATATAAAATGCACCGAAATTACTTAATGATAAACCTCTTAAAAACTTGTGTCACAATTAAAAAATTTTAGTGTAAAAATTGAGAAGCTTCTATGTAACCGTTAAAAAATTTCAATGTTATTTTCTAATAAATTTTGCATAACTCAAAACTCTTCTTCCTCTTCCTTCTTCATCATTATCATCATCTTCTTTTTTTCTTATTCATCTTCTTCTTCTTACTTTACTCTCTTAATAAAAATAAAAAAATCAAACAAAAAATACATATTGTTACAAAATCAATAGGAAGAGGAGGAGGAGGATGAAAAGAAAAAAATGTAGCAAGTCAGAAACAACAACAACAGCAATAAAAGAATGAGGATGAGGATGAAACACGCGAAGAGAAAGGAATCCAAAGAAAAAAGAGGAGGAATGCAAAGAATAAGGAGAAGAAGAAGGAGGAGGAGGAGGACGAGAAACGCAGGATATGAACGTTGGAAGAGGAACGCGAAGAAAAAGGAGGAACACGAAGAAGAACGACGTAATTTTACGCGCCCGTTATGTAAGTGGACTTTGTTGAGTTAGGGTTAACTTGATTGGACTTAGTTGACAAAAAGGCTTGGATGTATAATGAAACTGTAAAGATAATTACATATATGAGTCTTTATCTAAAAAAATTATTTATAATATTTTTAGAGTATTTATCCATTTTGATCCTCAAAGAATTTCGGATTAGACACTTTAGTCTCCAACAAAAATTAATTACTTGATTGGTCCCTAACAATTAATTCTGTCAGCCACTTAGGTCTTTGGCTCCTTCAACTCTAACGGAAGACAAAATGGTCCCTGACAACTCTAACAGGGGACAAAATGATCACTGAACTCCAATAGGGATAAAATGATCCCTGACCCCTTTGTTCGAAAACGACACTGTTCTTCCCTAATTTTCATCATATCTCGCATAACCCTAACATTCATACTCTCCTTCTACACCTTCACAGTCTTCTTTTCCATCTTTTCCTTCCTCTTCTTCAACTTCAAGATCAAGTCATTGTGTAATTGTCATGCGTGTCGCACCTACCTCAATATGTCTTGGACCACACACTTTCTAATTCTCTGTGGCTGGTACCCCCACCTCCTCCACACTTCACCCACCAGAAGCATCCATTTCCACGTCTTCGATAACAACATCACCTCCAACTCCGACAACATCCACCACATCCTCAAGACCAAGTTTCACAACCACCCCAAGAGCACGTCTTTCTCCACTCATAGGCAAGTAATATATATTGTTGGACATTAGGACATCATGAGAAGATATTCTCCTTCGACATCATATGCAAATTCTCATTTGAAATGGACCCCGAGTGCTCAATTCTTTCTTTTCTGAAGTCCAAGTTGATAGACTGCTTTGACCTCGCATCCAAACTATCAGTACAATGAGCAATGTCGCCGTTGTCGCTCATATAGAAACTGAAGCAATTACTGAACATTGATTCGGAGAAAAAGTTGAAGAAAACAATCGAAGTGATGTGGTCATGCAGATGATAGGGCAGAGGAGGAAGGAGATGGTGACGACGACGACGAGTCTTAACAAATCAAACTTGCTGTCTAAATTCATGGAATCCATCGAAGACGACAAGTACTTGAGAGACATAGTCATTAGTTTCCTGAGTATGAATTGGTTGAAAACAAGTTGAGAATTTTTCTTCTTTTGAACATTGAAGTTGTAGAGTGTGCATTGTGTAATTTGAAGTTATAGTGTTAGACTGTTAGTGTTATGTGAGATATGATGGAAATTGGGAGAGAACAATGTCATTTCCGAACAGAGGAGGTTAGAGACCATTTTGTCCCGTGTTAGAGTTGCTAGGGACTATTTTATCCTCCGTTAGAGTTGACGGAGTAAATAACCTAAGTGACTGACGGAGTTAATTGTTAGAGACTATTCAAGTATTTAGTTTTAGTTAAAAACTAAAATGTCTGATCCGAACTTTTTTAAATATCAAAATGGATAAATACTCGTATTTTTAATAGACGCTATTAAAACACTTATCAACAACATTTCTTTTAAATACAAAAAATATTTTTTTTAAACATATAATTTTGGTATTTGAAATTATTTTTTAATAACTTGCTTTTATTTTTCATTAGTTTGGTACCCATAAAAATGATACATATAAAATAATTTTAATATATATAAATGACTCTTTTCATTTTTATTTTTTGATTTTTAATGTATTTTTTATTCCAGTAGATCTAGGATTAATAAATTGCTGAATATTATACACACAACCAAATTCAAACTTGTTAAATAGACAAGTAAAATGACCACTCGACCAATCTAAATTAGTTAATAATCCATTCAAGCAAATTCTACTTTTTGTATATAAATGTAACAACCTAATATTAAGTACTTGTTTTGCCACCATTATTTTGATAAAGATTTTTTTCAATTAAAGAAAGATTTTTTTATTTTTTAGTGTCTTTGACAAATTTTTAATAGTAAAAATAAAAATACTAAAAAAATAAAAAATATCTTTTTTGATAAGTTACAGTCTACATCCTTTTTTAAAAGATCTTTTTTCTTTAAAAAAAGATATTTTTTATCTAATAAATAATCAAAAAATAATTTTATATTGTTATATCTAAACATAATTGATATAAAAAAAAATTTTTACATGAAATATCCAAACATAAAAATATTTTTATTTTTTTATAAAATTATTTTAAAAAAATAACTAAAAAAATATTTTCTTAAAAACTAATAAAAAAATTAATTCAAACAAGTTCTTAATTCTTAATGGAGTTTAGATATGTGATAATTTATTTATTAACTTGCTGAAACCGAAAACATTGTGAGAAATAAATTAAAAAAATCTTCTGAATAAGGGTGGAAAATTCGGATGGAGTGATGGACTATCAAACGTTCAATTTAAAATTTGTCATTTTTTTAAAATCTGATAATTAATTAAGAATAAAATCTATTTAATTTAACTCTAATATTTTCAAGAAAAAAACCTCTAATATTTTTATTCTCGGTTTATAACGACATTTAAATATTTAATATAGTTATCTGAAAAAAAAGATAAGATTAAAATAAACAAAAAAGAATCCAATGGGACCATTCGACCATGAGGTCAGTTAAACTTAAATCTTAAAACTTACACTGCTGTATCAGGAAGTGACGAAAACTGTCGTTCCGAGCACGATGTTATGTATGATAGATATATTTGGAAAGATAGATAGATAGATAGTAACTATAAAAATCTCTCATAATCAAGCACAATATTATATTATTATTGTAGAAGATCAAGCAAGATAACATAAAAATTTTCGGCAAAGAAACCTTGCATCTCATCTTCATCTGCAAATTCTGGGACACATCGAAGGCCAGACATGGCCGTGAATACATCGGAGCTTGTTGCCAAGCTCACCCCGGAAACTCAACACTTCAGCCTTGACTCTCTTCTCCGCTTTTGTACCTCCAACGTTTCTGGGTTTCCTCCTTCACCCTCCCATTTCAATGTCTCACAGGTTCGCTTCGATCCTCTTTCTTTGCTTTTGGGTATGCTTCTTTTGTTTTTTAGCTCTTGCTTTTGATGGTAAATTAAGGGGTTGAATTGTTGCAGTTTGGGCATGGACAGTCCAATCCAACGTACCTGATCGAAGTTGGTTCTGTGGGGTCACCTTTGAAACGATATGTTCTCAGAAAGAAGCCTCCAGGGAAATTGCTGGCGTCAGCTCATGCTGTCGACAGAGAATTTCAGGTTCTTTTTCTTTTCACTATTCATCTTTATTCTGGAGATGAAAATATTGCCAGTGAAGAAAACCAGGAAGTTTTTTAAGTGAATCTAGTTGGCACTGATGATGAGTAAGGCGAACTAAAATGGCTATTTTGTTAATCAGAGTGAAAAACAATTGATTTACCTGTTGTGTGTCACCTATGCTGCAAAAATATGAATATTGGAAAAAATTAGTCGCAAACTTAAGAAGTTGCATGATTAAAATGTATTATTTTTGCATCATAGCTGTTTATTTTCCTCCAACTCACAGGTTCTTAAAGCGTTAGGCACTCATACTCAAGTTCCAGTTCCTAAAGTTTTCTGCTTGTGCGATGATCCAAATGTTATTGGAACAACATTTTATATCATGGAGTTTTTGGAGGGGCGTATATTTATTGACCCCAAGCTACCGGTATGATTTGCATGCCAGTTATGTTCAGTCTTCTCTGCTTCGATCTGTGATTTCTGAATTATGTTGTATCAATGTATCAGGGTGTGGCACCGGCGAGGAAAAGGGCAATATATCTGGAAACTGCTAAAACCTTAGCTTCCTTACATTCTGCTAATGTGGACTCCATTGGTTTGGGAAAATATGGGCGGCGAAATGATTATTGTAAAAGACAGGTAAATAAGTCATTTAAATGATTAAACATTCAATTGCCTGGTTATTTAGCTAGGCTTCAAATCAAACTAGTTTTAGATTACCAAGTTTTACCAATAATGGAAAGCCTGATTGTTTTAGATTGAGAGGTGGGCTAAGCAATATGTTGCCTCAACTAGTGAGGGGAAACCTGCAAGAAATCCGAAAATGTTTGAACTGATTGATTGGCTACAACATCACATACCTCCTGAAGATTCCTCAGGGGCAACAGCTGGCTTGGTTCATGGAGATTTTCGTGTGGACAATCTGGTATTCCACCCCACTGAGGTAAGATGCATATAGTAAGGATATATACTTAACTTAAATTTTGTTGGGTGAAAAACGTTTTTCTCTCTGGACATGGTTAAGACAAAATTAGAATACAATAACCACAGTGGTAAAGGAAAGTGAAAATTTATGTTGTTCATGTATAGATTATCATTCGGGATTTATAACAAAGACATCTTTACATAAGGCTTATGCCTGGTGAATCTTTTTTTATCTGCAGGATCGAGTAATTGGTGTACTTGACTGGGAACTTTCTACCCTTGGTAACCAAATGTGTGATGTTGCATATAGCTGTATGGTATGACTCTATATTGATGTTTGTGTCAAGATTTGCACCTTGAATTATATGCACTGCATGGTAGTTTTGCACCTTATCTTATGTATACAATCTCAACAGTTGGTATTGTGTGAGTTTTTAAAGCTAATCTTAATAACGATCATAGTATCACATTATGTAGGTTGTTCGTTTAATTAGATTACCAGTGAAGTTCACTGTATCTTTCTTTTGCAGTCGTACATTGCAGATATTGGGCCTGACAAAGTACGAGAAGGCATGGAACGTGGATTACCAGAGGGAATTCCTTCACTGCCGGAATATTTGGCTGAATACTGCTCAGTGGCAGTACGTGCTAAAACACTAATATTCATTGTTGTATATGCTCTTGGAATTATTTTTATCACCTATTCGATGTTCTTTTATAGACTAAGGATATTGATTTCGGGCTGTCACCTTTGACACTTGTATATTTTCATCTACATGTTATTCCATAGCTGAATTTTGCATCATATAATACTTATCTGATGTCTGACGATAGTCAACTGAAGTAGTTGCTGATTTTGTATCCTACATTTATCTATGCTAATAAATCTCTAACGGACAAGTTTTGGATGTCAGGGAAGAAAATGGCCCTTTGCTGAGTGGAGGTTCTATGTTGCCTTTTCTTTCTTTCGAGGGGCTTCAATTTTTGCGGGAGTATATAGCAGATGGGTTAAGGTATGTAAAAGATGCCAGTGGCATTGAAGTTTAAGATTAGATATTTTACTGAATCTTTTTGTGCAATACAGGGTAATGCATCAGGAGGTGAGCGTGCTCGACACGCAGGGGTACTCGCAGATGGTCTTATAGATGCTGCTTGGAACTTTATTGAACAGAAATCTGTACTTCCTCAGCATCCTCCATCCGGTAGCTATACTGTTTAAATATTATAGGGTCGTATATGCAATTTAGTTTACTTTATTGGAAGGTAATCATATTAGAAACAGTTACGATCACTACCCCAATAGCTGAGGCTTTCTTATTCTTAACAAATCAGATGTGAATGCACAAGCCCATTCAAAAGAGTTGGTGGAAGGGAACGACATGCAGGGCCTATCAAGTGGGGGGAAGTTTGTTCCTAGTCAAAAGGTTTTGACATTAAGGAACAAACTAATTAAGTTCATGGAGGAACATATATACCCCATGGAAAATGAATTCAACAAACTCGCCCAGTCAGAATCACGTTGGACTATTCATCCGGCTGAGGAGAAGTTAAAGGAGATCGCAAAGAAAGAAGGCTTGTGGAACTTATGGATTCCTGTATGCTTCTAATTCTGCTCTTCTGTAATATATTTCTTCTGTATGTTGTTATTTCACAAGCATCTAGCATTCTCCTATTTGATTTTGATATATAATAGCTTCCTCTACATCTTAAGTAATAGCATAGAAGTGTTTGCTAGACCTTGTTATGACCAGTTTTCTAGTGAAATGCTGTTAATAATAACTTAAAAATTGAAGGTTTCTGATGTAATGCACTTGACTTTGTACGAGTTCAATCCGTTTACTATGTGTTTAGACAGATGATACCTATACCTTTTAGCTCAAGCCTGATTGTACATTGAAATATTCGATTTGATTGCCAATTTGGAAGTTTCAGAATCAGAGAACTATTATGTCATAGCATACCATCAAAATGGTTAGATGGTCATTTTCCTTTTGCAGAAGGGCATAGCGTAAAATAATAGAATGTAAAACTATATGTCTTAGCACATAAAGCTTTGAAAGATTGATCCAATTTGGAGTTTGTTGTCTATGATTACTTTTCGACTTCTAGTAGTTTCACTTTTTGGTATTAGCATCTTATTAAGGATAAATTCTGAGTGGATCTGTTCTAAAATTTTTTATGCAGCGTGATAGTGCTGCAAGGGCAAAAAATATACTCTTTGGTGGGAGAAATAGTGATCTCTCCAGTGATGCAAATGACTTGTTATTGGGTGCTGGTCTCACAAATCTTGAATATGGATACCTTTGTGAGATTATGGGTCGTTCTGTTTGGGCCCCACAAGTATTTAACTGTGGTGCACCTGACACAGGTAATATGGAGGTAAGATATAACTTGAAGATTTCTTAAGGTTGGTCTATAGTCGATCGACTTTAATTTGATTCCATTGTGGGTGATAAGCACTCTCTCTACCTATCTTGCATATTTATCAGAGCTAGCTAACATGTTATTTTGCATATTAGGTGTTACTTCGCTATGGAAACAAAGAACAAATGCAAGAATGGCTTATTCCTTTGCTTGAGGGGAAGATTAGATCTGGTTTTGCTATGACAGAACCACGTGTTGCGTCTTCTGATGCAACGAACATTGAGTGTTCTATCAAAAGGTGGGAATATTCGAAACTATAAATGCATTATGGAATTAACAAAGAAAGCATAGATTTGACCCAAGCTGCTTGATTTTTTTAATTATTCTTTTTCTTTTAAAGACAAGGAGATTCATATATTATCAATGGGACAAAATGGTGGACAAGTGGCGCTATGGATCCCCGATGCAGAATTCTCATAGTCATGGTGAGTATTTAGTTGAAAGTTATTGCATTAGGTGTGTGCTATTCCTATCAATCATGATTCATGAGTGACCAAAACATATGCACAGGGGAAAACTGACTTCAACGCAGCAAAGCATAAACAGCAATCTATGATCTTAGTGGATACCCAGACTCCTGGTGTTAACATAAAGAGACCCTTAACGGTGTTTGGATTCGATGATGCACCACATGGACACGCCGAAGTAACATTCGAAAATGTTTGTGTGCCAGCAGAAAATATTATACTCGGAGAAGGACGTGGATTTGAGATTGCTCAAGTAAGTTTAGGGATGCTTCCTTTTTAATTATTACCAGCATCTGATGTTGCTTAGAACTCTGTTGTCCACAAACCTTAGCATCTTTCGGAGGCAATAATACCATTTAAAGGTGTCTAAGTTGTATCAAAGTGAACATATTCGATGTTGTTGTTGTTTGACATCATGATCTTCCGAATGGAAAAATTAGTTTTAATGTATCCTCTAGAAGATATTATATTTTGCATTACTTGCGGTATACCAGACACACTAAATATTTCCTCTGTTGCGGACTTGAAGGGTAGGCTAGGTCCAGGAAGGCTGCACCATTGCATGAGACTGATAGGCGCTGCCGAGCGAGGAATGCTTTTGATGGCTCAAAGAGCTCTTAATAGAAGAACATTTGGGAAGTTGATTGCTCAACATGGTTCATTTCTTTCAGATATGGCGAAGGTATCCCTATTGAGCAAATCCATGGTGTCGTGTTTAAAAGCAATAATCTAGGAGTGTCAAAAATACTTAATAAGATTTCCTAACAGGATTATTGCCAATAATATAGAATACTTAATAAGATTGCTACTTTTTAAATTGATGATTATGCTAACAATCATAATTTTTTTTTCTTAGCTAATAATTAAAATTATCATTGTTAATGATGAGAGGATTGTCAAGTTGGTGATACTCTACATCGCCTTAGAAATCTGAATAGAGCTCAATATAGTTTTAACATTACATAAACTCAATACTTATTTCACTTTCTGTTGTTCAGTGCCGTATAGAGCTCGAAAAGACCAGATTGTTGGTGTTAGAAGCAGCTGACCAGCTTGATAAGCACGGAAACAAAAAAGCTAGAGGGATACTAGCAATGGCCAAGGTAAGATCTCATTCCCATTTGCAATAATTATTATGATTTCTCACTTTATGTTGGTTTTCTTTCGACGCTGTGCTTTGTTTTCGAGCAGGTAGCCGCACCAAACATGGCGCTGAAGGTGCTTGACATGGCCATTCAAGTGCATGGAGCAGCTGGTGTGTCGTCTGACACAGTCCTATCACAACTGTGGGCCGCCGCACGGACGCTGAGAATTGCCGATGGTCCGGATGAAGTACACTTGGGTACCATTGCCAAGTTAGAACTTCAAAGAGCCAAGCTTTGAGAAAGTGAAAAATTTTCAACATACAATCACCAAATGCAAACCCCAAAGAAGAAGAAAGAAGGGAAAGCAGTAGGATAAGCAAGGAAGATTCACAATCCCTCAATCATTTTTTTTTTCATTTTAAGTTCTAGCTAGACACTATTAAAAAAGGGTGGTTGTGAATGTTTTAGATTATTATGCATTAAATGTAATTCAGGAGTATGTAATATATTTCAGAGTAGTGTATGAATGTTGTTCACAATAAGTTTCCCAATTGTGTATGGGGTTTGTTAATACTCTATGATGGAATATCAATAAATTATACTTTGGCGTAAATATCTATACAAGTTTGAAAGCTTGGTTTTTATTCTTGAAATCATAATTTGAGATGTATAAACTGCAATTCAAATTGTAAATGATAGTATACTATCATGGTACAGAATGTTCCTTATCAAAACAGCCATATATTATGCAACTGCCATTGACAAATTTCTATAACCGATTTCAACCTCCTTGTTAATTTGTTTTCCTATCTTTACACATTGAACTCCATGATTCAAGGAGCTCCTCTAGATTTTATCATTTTTAACCATTGTTTTTCAACAATTGTTGTTACATAAAAATGCCAAGTTTAGCATTGGGTAAAAATAGACATATTGTGGTGTATGCCACTCGATGTTTAAATAGCAAGCGATAATTAAGTTCATCAAATCACAAGTTCACTAGGGCATTGATAAGCCCTGCCCAAGAAACATTTTCTTTGATCCTTTTCATTAGCATTTTTATTTTAGGAAAAACAAAATGGCGGAAGGCAGTAACGGAGACCAGAAGAAGAAACTGGCCATTATTAGCATCTCCATGATCCTTCTTGTGGCCATGATCGCGTCGGTGGCGATCGGCATAACCAGCCACCGAGAAAAAGGATCAAAGGGCAGAGAAGACGACGAGGAGGAGCCCCACGTGGCAAAATCTCAGAAGAATGTTGAGGTGATTTGCCAATCCACGGAATACAAAGAAACATGTGAAAAGAGTCTTGCAGATGCATCAACCAAAACCTCAGACATGAAAGAACTCATAAAAGCAGCATTTAACTACACAACGGTTGAGTTAGCGAGTCACATTGAAAACTCAACCTTATATCAAGAATTGGGAAAGGATAACATGACAAAACAAGCCTTGGACATATGCAAAGAAGTGTTGGGCTATGCGGTTGACGACATGCAAAAATCAATTGATAAAATGGACAAATTTGAATTAAGCAGAATCAATGAATATGCATATGATATCAAGGTTTGGGTGGCAGGCACCATTTCCCATCAGCAAACATGCTTAACCGGCTTCGATAACACGTCGACAAAAGCCGGCGAAACCATGGCCAATGTGCTCAAAACCTCCCTAGAACTTAGTAGCAATGCCTTGGACATGATCAATGGAATATCCAAGGTACTCAAGCAATTCGACTTCAGCTCAATAACCGCCGCTAGTAGTACTAACCATAGGAGGCTTCTTGATGAAGAAACTTCCCATTCTAAGGATGGGATTCCTTCATGGGTGGGTGAAAGCCAAAGAAAGCTTATTAAGGCGGGTCCGACCGGCGGCATGGGTGGCATTGTTGGACAGCCTAATGCAGTTGTGGCTCAAGACGGCAGTGGACAGTTTACAACACTCACCGATGCTCTTAAAACCGTGCCAAAGAAGAACTCAAGTCCCTTCATAATTTACGTTAAGGCTGGCGTGTACAAAGAGTATGTCAATGTTGTCAAGAATATGGATCATGTCATAGTTGTTGGAGATGGCCCTGACAAGACTATATTCACCGGTAGCAAGAATTATGTTGATGGTGTCCAAACTTATAACACCGCAACCTTCGGTAAGCCTTGAACTTTTATAATTAGGTGGAAATTCATAATTGTTTTCATGCGAAGTTGATAGTTAAAAATTATTATATAATAATTTAGTGAAATCTGTTAAATCATCTAAACATGTATTGTTTTTCGTAAAGGTGTGAATGCTGCCAACTTCATGGCGAAGAATATCAGATTCGAGAACACAGCAGGGGCAGAAAAGCACCAAGCTGTGGCACTCAGAGTAACAGCAGACCAAGCCGTGTTCTACAACTGCCACATGGACGGTTTCCAAGACACGCTTTACGTCCAATCACAACGCCAATTCTACCGTGACTGCACCATAACAGGCACCGTAGACTTCGTATTCGGCGATGCAGCTGGAGTCTTCCAAAACTGCAAGCTACTAGTCCGAAAGCCGTTATCCAACCAACAATGCATGGTCACAGCAGGTGGCAGAACCAAAGTTGACAGCCCAACTGCATTGGTTTTCCAGAGCTGCTACTTCACCGGAGAGCCTCAACTTGCCACGTTGAAAACCAAGATTTCATACTTGGGTAGGCCGTGGAGGATATACTCCAAGGTGGTGATCATGGACTCCATCATTGATGATATCTTTGTGCCTGAAGGATATATGCCATGGATGGGAAGCGCGTTCAAGGACACGTGTACGTATTATGAGTATAACAACAAGGGTCCTGGTGCTGACACGTCGAAGAGGATTAACTGGCCTGGGTTTAAGGTCTTGAATTCTCTTGAAGCCATGAGTTACTATCCTGGAAGATTCTATGAGCTTGCTAATTCAACTGATCGTGATGGTTGGATCATTAACTCTGGTGTTCCGTACAGTCTTGGTCCCTTGCTTGCCACCACTAACGCCGGCACCACCGCTACACCTGTCCCCACTATCTTAACTGCCATGCCCGCAGCCACACCCGTTATTTCTGCAGCCAAAACCACAGCCTCAGCACCCGCCACTGCCACCACTGCATAACTCAAGGTTTTGGAATTATACCTAAAGAAAGTGATCAAGTGTGCAATCAATGGTTATGTACAATATACATTTGTGTGTTTCTTTCTTTATTTAGTAGCTAATTGACCAAAACACTTGGTCAAATACATATATTAATATATAAATAGTGCGTGTTATATGTCAAATTAGAATGAAATTAAGTCTATATGTTTGTAGGTAGCAAAATATTATGATTTTTATAAATGTCTATAATTTATTTTCGTTTTGAAAGCCATGTAATTAAGAACCAAATCAACAATATTCTATAGCACCAAAAATCAACAATATTATATATCAACCAAGCTACATGTCCATTAAAATTAACCATTAAAATTAATTATCAATATAAAATATAATTTAAATATAAAATATATATTAAAAATAAATTAAATTTTAGATATATTTATATAAAATATTACGTATTTAATTTTAGTGTGCAATAATATTTTAAATTATATATTTAGTGAGTATTTATAAAGATGTACTCGTATGAAAATAATTATTTATAAGATAAATTGATATATATATAGTCATCTACATATAATGATTGAAATAAATCCATAATCATTCATGTTTTTGGACAAATAAATATTCATTTAATAACTGTCACATGACCCAAAAGGCTTGCATACTGCCCAATTGTTTCTCTTTTTGGACATGCATACTGCCCAATTCTTAACTTGAGTGTTCATATAGTGGGCTGGTCCAGGATTAGGCCCAAGTCCAACTCTACTTTTCGAGTGGATTAGGTGAGGAACGAGCGGGAAAAAACATAATCGAAAACTTTTGAGTGTTCGTTCTCTTCTCTCTTCTCTCTTCTCTCAAACTCTTACCGTTGGCTACCGAAGCTCACTCTTCTCGCTGCACGCCATTGTGGATTACCCAAAGATTCGAACTTGAAGACACCCAAGTTTCCGATTCATTCTCAATTTAGAAACCCTAATTTCTGTTTTCCGTGTTCGTCAATCTCTAGCCGGAACACCGAAACCCTAGGGCTTTTCTTCTGTGTACGAAGTTTCTGAGATTACTATGATTTTCGCAACCAATTTTTCAACTGAAAGATGACAAAAGATGCCTCGGAACCGGGTGGAAGTGGGAGTGGTGGCTTCCACGCGGTTCATGCGGAGCGTGACCTAGAGTCAAATTGGGAAGTTGACCTCGCCAAGAAACTCGAGGAGTATCTGCTGAAAATTTGCTCCGGGGAGATCACCGGCGAAGAGGAAGGACACATTCCAGTGAATTTTGCAGAAGGTTTGGGCCTACTCAATATTTGTTCAAAGTTTCAATTTTTATTAAAAGAAATTTTCATTTGAATTTGAACCATGCGTTCAGCTGAATTAGTTGTTTCTGGGTAATTGTAGCTGCTCTACTGCTTCAGGGATCGATACAGGTGTATAGTAGAAAGGTGGAATATCTATACACTCTGGTGTTGCGTGCTTTAGAGTTCCTTTCACAGAAAAGGTTTGTTTTTTGAGCTAAAGCTTAAGCATTTATTTGAACTTTTTAATGCAAGTTTCAGTTCACTTTATTTATTTGTGATAGAAATTTGACTAAATATCCATAGCATAGCCCATTTTTGGTTTTCGGTTAATAAATGTGTACTTCAGCACTTCTGTAAATAAATAAATAAACAAAATTGGCTGATTAGCAGTGATGAAAGTTTGTTCTGGCTTTCCTTTTCTACGTGGTAGCAGTTTCCTCATTAATTGATGTTTAAGCAATGTCAATTCACCTATGATTTGTTTTGGATCTTTGGCTCATATGGCTGAGATTTTTGGTTGTAGACATGGACAATTAGTGTAGAATTCCCAACACCTTCACTTCAAATATGAAATATCAAAACATGTTTTTTAATGAGAATGTACACAAATTCTGTCCGATGAAGTAGCCTATTTGGTTCCTAGGACCATTCTAACAGTATAGTAGCATATCAGCGATGTTCCTGTATCACTTTATTATAACTCATGTTGTTGTTAGTTGTTCTCGGCAAGTATTTATTTTTTAACAATATGGCTGCCATAACATAGCTGATTCCATTAAGTAGTTGTACTTCATAATTGATAAGAGCGAAGTGACTGTAAAGCATATCCCTTGTATAAAATCCCCAAAAGATTGTATTTTACAAGAAACAGGAATTACAGTCTATTCTAAGTTCTGACTAAATATTATTTATTTCATAATATGCAATTGCAAACTTTACAGCATTATTTTGATTTCTGCTTAATGTTTTTGGACAGACAGCAAGATCATATAGATGGAGGATCAGACCAACATGATGAGAGTGGTCCCTCTGCTATTACCAATGAAGAAAATGATCAATTCTGGTGCTCGGATGATATCCCAGGTAGCATGTTAACGGATAATTCATCAAAATGATGAAACAAGAGCAATGAGTAGAACAATTCTCTTGCTTGAATGTTGTTTGTGATGTGTTAGACTTGTTTCCATGCAAGAATATCTTATTAGACTTGACCATTATATTCTTTTATGGGTCCCTTTTTGACCCTAGGTTATTCATAAATGATGAAAATCAATGTATGTCTAGGTCAAGTGAAATTTTAATATGAGATTATCAGGTCCATTTAGACCACAGGATTATTGAAGATGTCTGTAAGTTAGGCTACTACTTTAAAAAAAAATAAAATAAAAAATAAAATTTATTAAGTGCTTCACTGCTTCATAATTTTACTTTATTGCTTATTCGAACTGTTGCTTAGTTTAAATAGGTGTAAATGTTAGATCATTCAAGTTTTTGTTGTTTTTGCAGTTGAAGAGAGGAATTCCTTGGATGACACTGCAGGCAAAGAAGTGAATTTGGACCACTTCATAAAACCCCCTGCAAATCTAGTTGTTCTTGAAGGTGACTGCTTGGATACTGCTGGTGATGGTGGGGAATTGGAGTCATATCTGGTATTATAGTTGTTTCCAGATGTTTGCTTATTTAAGTTCGCATGCTTTTAAATTTTATTTGGCAATAATACAGATACCATGAATTGCTACAGTTGTCCACCACAGACTTGTACCAGGATTTTATTCTGTTGGATACATCAGATGCTGTTGCAGTGGATGAGTTTCTAAAGGATAGCAAAGCCAATGCAGCCCAAAATGTTGCTAATAGAGGAGCTTCAACTCGTAAAAGCTTTCTTTCTCCTACAAGGAATTCTGAAGGAGGTGCTAACAAATCTTCAGTGGCAAAAAGTCAGCATGCTAATTCCAACTGTTCCCCTAAAGTTGATTGCCATGACGATGATAATGTTCGGCCCAGTTCTCCCATCTCTGGTGGTATTGATAATTGTGATTTTGGTTATAACATGGATGATGGATGCAATGCATTTAGGGATTCAGACAATTCAGATGTTGATGATGATGATCCATGGAAACCTTTGAATCCACATGAACCAGGCAACTTGAAAGTGAAGCCGTTTAGAAAAGGTAACCCATATTCTTCGCTTTTTTCTGCCTCTGTTGTATAAAATACCTTTTCTATAATCTTTAAGATGTATCTGCAGTTAAAGGATTAAAGAAGAATGGAATTAATGTGAGACGGCGAGTATCAATGAGCATTTTGTTTCCACCTGCAAAATTGCATGGTCCTATTAGTCCAGAGCTCATGGCAATGTGGGAGATGCAGCATCATGCCCACGAACGACAAAAGGATTCTACATCTCTTCCACTATATGAGAAGGTACATTATCAGAATGGTCCTTTCACATATAGGTTATTATGTTTGTACATATTGTGACTGTGGTATGTGTTTTGTAAATTGTAGCTTAGGCAGTCTCTTATCAATGAGGGGAGTAAAACCGATGGAGAATTTTTCAATGCAGAAGCTGATAATGATGACCATGAATTTGATACTGGAAATCCTGATTTTGATATGCCAGAGAATGCATACATGGATGAAGATCTACCTCATAACAAAGAGGTACAAAAGCAAACTAGTAATTCTACTTTTATGTAATCTGTGACATTTTTGAAATTTTTTACTCTAATTAACAGAATGAAGTTAATGATGCTCATGCTGAGGGTGATGAAGATGTAGATAATGATGTTCCAAATTCTCAGGAAAGTTTAGAAGATCTCTGTCGCTCTCACCTGGTAAGAGTGCTTATTGTCTATGATTTTATTTTTCTAATATTTTTTTTATAGCCCTAGGTGTTTGGAGAAATTTATGTTCTGTAAATCATATTCTCTGAAAGTTGGTTGGAGAAGATAAATTAGTGCTTAACCCTAGGTGACCACCAAGAAATATTGTGCACAAAAACCATCAGGGACTGTTTTAATCATCATTCTATATAGAGTTAGTTTATAATGGATTGCAATAGAATCTGTATTCCTGATGCGAGTATTTCTTTAATATGAATGCTCATGCAGAATGCCCTTCTAGCTAGCATAGCTGAAACTGAGAAGCAAACAGAATTGGCCACTAGGGTTTCAACATGGAAACAAAGAATTGAGCACAGCTTGGAAGAAGAGGTGAATTCATCTTTCAGATGCCCTTCCTGTTTATCTTTTTAGTGCTTTAAATTGAATGGCATTTTTTGGATGATAGGATTCCCGGCCACCATTTGATATTCATGAATATGGGGCGAGAATTTTGGACAAACTATCCCTTGAAGAAAGTAGTAGCTGTGTCCTATCCTTTTCTGATTTGGTTGAGGGACAAACAAAGTTCGATATTGCCCGAAGCTTTTCTTCTCTCCTTCAACTGGTAATTTCCCTGACTACCGGTGTGCAAATGACTTCTTGAATTGCTACTTCATGTTATGCTGAGCGTCGCACATTCTATTATATTTTATAATCCTTGGAATTAGTATTCCAGTTTGTCATGTGAGTTCTACAAATTTCCAGGTGAACAATAGAGACGTGGACCTTCAAAGAAATGTTGACAATGGGAAACCTGTGTGCTACACGGCTGTTAACCCATTCCATGTTAGGCTCCTTAAGCATGACAAAGAACGGGAAGGCATGCAGTTTCGCTTGTCAAAAAAGAGACCAAAGTCTGCAACTAAAAAACCAGCTAAGAACAAAGATGGAAGGGGAAAGTCTCCCACCAATGGTTCATCAAGGGAATACGGACCAATGGGGATGTCACCACCGGCGAATTGCAAGATTTCATCGAAGCTCAGAAAGGTTAGTGCTATAAAGTTATCTCCTGAATCCAAGAGGAGGCGTAGATCTCAGTACGTCGAACCAGTTAACTTGCATTCGGGACGGTGAAAATGACAGTTAGCAGTTAGTTTATTGCACTCAGCCTCTTACGTTCAAGACATTTGCTAGATGTCTTAAGGATCAGGGTTGTAGTTTTAGGCCTCGCTAAATTCTAACATCCAGTTTCCACCTGTAAGCATTATTGCTGTTAACTTATTTATATACGCTTTTTTTTTTAAAAAATGTCTTTTTTACTTTTTAGATTCATTGAAAATTTAATATACTTAGGTAAGTTTTTTGCTTAGATATGTTAATTTTTCGATGAATTTAAGAAGTAAAAGAGACATTATTTTGAGGAGGGAGTAATGAATAATGATGTATCACCTAGTTGTAACACCATGCATCATTTCTTAATTGTTAGTAATATAACACCATTGTGGTGAGCTAAAGTAAAATCATGTGATTGCAAGCTATCTGCATTTTCTAAGTATATAAGATGTTATTCCCTTGTTGACGTATTAGATTGTGATTATATGTATCAAAGAAAAATTGTTATGTATCTTCGTGTGTATATCCACAATTTTGAATAAACACTTAAAACTCACTATTGTCCGAGATTCTGATTCTTTGTAAATATCCACAATTTTGAATGCTGAAGCTAAATCAATCAGAAAAGTACTTGTAGCCTATCAATATAATGTATATTTTACCACCATTAGATAAGTATAACTGACTTTATTATTTTGGTTCAGGAATCATACTCTTGTGAACGGACCTAGGATACATAACTACAAAAATAGTAAAGCGTGTGGGGAACAGAAATTGCGTGCACTTGGGTTTAGGTTAAAGCCGTAGGTCCTATTATTCATAATGTTTTTAGTATGTCAACCCAATGTGTCTCCATCATTGCAAGTGGTGATTTCCTAAGTGGGGTTGCAACTTGTAAGTTACGAATTTTCAACACAAGAAAGCGTGTTGAAATTTTAGAAGCCAACTAGTGTTTTTATTGTCAATCTGAGTGGTTCTGAAATTACTATTAGCACTGTGGGATGTACGTATCAAACTTTCTATCAATTGCTAAAATTTTAATTCTCGGGGCATATCATACCTAAAGATGTTACGTCGTTGACTATGTTTCGCTAAATACCAAGTTACCAACCCTCTCTTTCATTGGGAGGGAGAATATTGGAGTTCGTATTTGAAGAAAACAAGCATTACTGTGTTTGCAAATCATGAATGCAAATATGTTAAATTCTTTTAATTGAGTAATATTATTTGGGAGCTTATACTCGGAGCAAACTGCTTTAACAAATAGAGTTAGGCGACTTGAAGTGGTTGCATATTCTAATCACCACCTTATAATTAGGTCAATAATTCATTGACGAAGCATAGAAGAAATGATTCAACAACCTCTGAATCCTAACACTAACAATGGTCGGTAGAACACAATTATTTGCTCAACTCCTTGATTTTAATTTTATTTTGTGGAACCGTTGACTTCTTTGACCCAAGTAAATTTTTAAGTGTAATATCTTGCACTTGAATTTCTGAACACACCACTATTCACTACCCAAACAAAAGTGGGGAAAAATTGTTCAACTTCCATCATTCCCAATGATTTATATTACAACCTCCGATTAGTAAATTGAATATGATATTTGCTCCTCCATAATCAATAATGGATGTATACAAAATAATAATTGGAAACAAAATTATTGAAAAGGAAATAAAGAATAACAACTAACCATGTGAGAATAACGTTTAGTTTTCAATATAAAATGTTGCTAATAGAGCCATAAAGGTAATGGAGTGGGTATTTACATGAAAATAATTAAAAATATAAACAAATTGTGTAATATCCCTATCTGTTAGTATTCAAGATTCAAACATTCTCTGTCATTTCCTCGGATAAAAAAAAAAAAAAGGCGAGACAAACTACCTCCCCCGATTTTTCCATCCCACCAAAATTCACGCGCCACACACCGCCTCAAAGAGAACGTGATTCCACGCGCTCAATCGCCGCGCCATCACATTCCGAGTCACGAACTCGCCTATCTCAGAGTCTCCTCTTTTTCACCACCTCGCTCTGCGTCCCCCACCTCAGCCGCGGTGCTACAACTTCCACTGCCGCCTGGAGACACGCTCCCTTTCCGTTCCCTGCTGAGGATTCTTTTGAACGAAAGCATTCGACTCATCGGAGAACGAAACGACGACGACGATGACAGCTGCGGCGACTCGTGACCACCTGACTCGTCACTAAAACCCTCGCTAGTCCTCGCCGGAAGCTCCACCGTCACCGGAGAAAGCTTCCTCCTCTCCCTTCCGGTTCCAGTTCCACTCCGGTTGACTTCTTGCGGACAGATCCCGGAACTCGAACCGGTTTCGCTTTCGCAAACCGTTATAACAACTTCTTCGGGTCGGGTTTCCGCTTCGGGTTGATGCTCCACAGGAGCTCTGCACAGCGGACACGTGGTATGAGAATGGAACCACATGTCTATGCAATCGGTGTGAAACACGTGGTTGCATTTTGGCAAGATCCGACCAGTTTCTCCCGGTTCGAACTCCGATAAGCAGACGGCGCATTCCGGCGGATTTGGCGGGTGGTAGGTGAAGATGGGAATAGAGTCAAGGAGGGCGGGGTCAAGGCCGTGGGAAGCGGAGAGAGTGGGAGTATCGATGTAAAAGACGATGTTGGTGCGGCGGCGGCGAAGGTTGCGGCGGAGGTGGTGGCGGCGGCGGGCGCGGGTAAGGTACCAGCGAGCGTAAAGGTGGAGAGAGAGCATGAGGAGAACGAGAAAGAAGAGGAGGATAATGGCGGTTAGCATGATCTTGCCGCTGAGATTGTAGCCTCTTGAATTCGCCTCAGTGAGTGTTATTGGATTTGGAGTGCTGTTGTTTATCGTCATCTCTTCTTCTGCCTGTGTGTGAGAGAGAAAGAGAGAAGAAAGAAAAGGTTAATGGATGAAGAAGAAGAGATGGGTTTGGTAATATAGTAGAAGAAGCAGAAGAAGAAAAAAGAGGAGTGAGGAAGGTTCTTGCAGGTTTCTTTTAGGTGACGTAGTTGTTATGGTTGCAGTTGGAGACTTTCTTTCTTTTCGTCGTGAAAATTTGGAAAGTGGATAAAAAAAATTAAATAGATATAAAAAATATTTTATTATAAAGATATTTTGTATTAAAGTGTAATTTATTTATTTAATTATATTTTAAATAAAAATAATATTTTTATAATATATTAAAATTTAATTTTATAATTTATTATTTAAAAATAAAAAAAATTTATATAAAACTAATTATAAATTTTTTATTAAAATATAAAAAAATTCCCATTCCAGAGTCAACAGGAACTGTAGACTGGACTCTATACATTCAATGCAAGGTAACACACTAAATTAGCACTCCCTTTACTAGGAAACACCGACCTACAAAAATAGTAGAATTTTAAATTTTATATTAAAAGAAAGATAAAATACTCAAATAAATAAAAAACATGTTAAAATTTACTTTTTAATTTTGATATGGAGATTAGAATTGAATAAAATCATGATATAGAGAACATGGATACTTGACCAACTTGTGGTGTCAGGAATGAAATAATCGAACGGTATGAGATGAAGAGGACTTATTGGACGGTCCGATTTTATGGTGACAAAACGGACGGTCCGAGTTGTCCCTTCCTTGCCACGCATTGCGCATGCGTCGCTCCCCACAACGGTGCCCATTAAAGCAACATATCCCTTCCATCTAAATCTATTCTCCGAGTCACTTTCATTCTCATCCCACTCAACACCGATTCTCACTTCTTTTTCATTGAAAAAGTTCTTCCTCTACATCTTTAAAAGAAAATAGAATGTCAAAGAAATAAAAATTTAAAGATGTTGATCATTTTAAACTTCATATTATAAAATATTTTAGCCATCGTAAGTAAGTAAGTTTATTTATTAATTTTTTTATATTTCAACGCTATAATTATTATTCTTAGAAATTTAATTATAATTGTTGTTATTAGAAGTTGAACCTAGGAGTGACAGAATTATTATTATTATTATTATTAATGATAGAAATTTAGGAATATATGTTTAAATAATAGTTAGAAATATATAAATTTAAATGTAGTTAGAGAATATTTTAATCAATGATAATATTTGAGTTTGACTAATATGATAGATTAATAAAAAATACATGTTTAAAATTTTAAAAATTATAATTAATTAAATTTTATAATTAATTTTAAAAATTATATTAATTTTTTGTAACAATAATTAAACTAAATCGGTGTATACTGTTTTGGAGTAATGTTGTTAATTTTGATTAATAATTAAGTTTCGTAAAATATAATATATTTATTTTTTGGTAATAGTTATTTGTTTATTGTTAGTTTTTTAATTGATATAAATATGTTATTGTAGTTGAGGTTTTAATATTAAAGTGGAATATTATTAGTTAAATAAGAATTAGAAATATCTATTAGTTATTATTATTAATTGTAAGTTAGAAATAATTTCTAGGATTATTAGTTAAACTTAGAAGGTAAAATATTATTACTCGGGAGTTTAGTAAATTAGATTTAGTAAAATTATTTGTTTTAATTAGATTTAGTAAAATTATCTATAGTTGTGTGATTTCAATTAATATTTTTTGTTTAGTTAATTGTGAACATTTTTTAATAATGATAGTTAATTAATTGGTAGGTTAGTTAGTCATACATGGTAATTACTTAATTTGGTAATTAACAAAAAGTTTAGCATGAGTTTAATAAATTAGTTGCTCTAGTTAGAGAATTATTATATTTTAGCAGTAAATTAGTAATTGTTAGTGATTTGACTAATAATTTGATATGTTTTTTTAGAGTTTATGGATGTTGACATGTGATCACTCAGTCCCTTCGGATCGGTACAATGATAAGGTGGAGGAGCATTTACGATTTACTGATTTTTATCATACATCTTAGATTGGAATAGTCCAATGTCAGAAAGTACTGGTAAATGCTCTAGTCGAAAGGTGGCACCCAGACACACATATCTTTCACCTTTCGATTGGTGAATGTACTGTGACGCTGGAAGATGTGACTATAATTCTTGATCTTTCGATGGACGGTCTTTCAGTCACAGGGATGACTATGAGTAGTTTTGATGCCTTAGAGGAGGAGTGTTTGTACCAATTTGGGGTTGCACTGAGAAAGTCAGACTGTAGAGGAAGTTGCATAAAACTGACGTGGATTCGGGATCTAAAAGAATGTCTACAGTTGACTGATGAAAATAGTATACAGAGATATGTGAAGTGCCACATTATGTTGTTGATCAGTACGATCTTGTTTGGAGACAAGTCTGGGACATTTGTGCACTGGAAGTTTCTGCCTTTGCTTCGTGATTTTGGCAGTATCGGACAGTATAGTTAGGGATCGGCATGCCTAGCACACCTGTACGGGGCCTTGAACTTTCTCAAGAAATTTGACTCTATAAGCTTGATGCAAAACATGTGGAAAGCCCTAGAAGACGACCAAGCTCCGTTACTCTGGGCCATAGCTACATTGATGGATTCATGTCGGTCAGAGATCATTCCCACGCCATCCCAAGTCACTACGGTAGCGTTTGGTGGAGAGACAGAGACGGAAAGATTGATACTGAGAGACAGATACTAAGAGACAGGGATTGAAATAAATCTCAGTATTTTGTTTGGTGTAAAATGGGAGACAGTAATTGAAACAAGAATGAAACTCTAATTTAATTTGTACAAAGGGTAAAATTGGAATTAATTAATTGAAATGAAAGTATTTTAGGTATAAAATGTTATTAAAATTTCAGTCTTCATCTCTAAAAATTTCAGTCCTCTGTGTCCCTACTTTTTGGAGGTACTGAAATACTGAAATTTTAGAGATAGAGACAGAAATTTTAGTACCAGTCTCTGAACTAACAAACACGATACTGAGTCTCAGTCTCTCAGTCTCTGTCTCAGTACCTCAAAACAAACGCTACCTACATGTTGTCGCAGGTTACTAAGAAAAAAGTGCCACGCATCAGAAGTCTCTCCCTCCACAATAGCAAATGCAATTGGGACGATATTGTTGTTTCCATCCTATGACACTGCAATCAACAGACAACCCTTATACTTTCCATACAAGTGAGTTTCATCCACCTGGACAACTGGTTTACATTGTCTGAATGCTCTAATGCAGGGGTAACAGCTCCAAAAGACTCGATGCAATATCCGGATATCAGTTACCAAGTCATCGCCTTGATATATAGGTATAGTCTCAAAATGGACGACTGCTGATGGCTCCTTATGACACATGGCCGCAAACCATATGGGCAAAGCTTCGTACGATGCTTCCCAACCTCCAAATATTTTTTCACTGCCTTTTGCTTAACCAACCATGCTTTTCGATAGCTGATAGTGTAATTGAACTTCGACTGCACTTCCGCAACAACTGACTTCACCTTTCTGGAGGGGTCAGTCTTAACCAACGGCTTTATTGCTTCTGTAATTGTACTCTAATCCAGTTTCGAATGATCCTGAGAAATAGTGGCTATGGTACAAGCGTGACTACCATTATACCTTCTTATAATCCAACATTACTTTCTGCTGATCATGCTAACCCTGATCAGCCAATCACAATCTAACGCATATTGTGTACACTTGGCATAAAATGTCAACGGCTCCAACTCATAAACCCGATAGTCTACACCTCTTCGAATGGTATAATCTTTCATCGCCATAATAACAGCTTCCCTGGAACTAAATTCCATTCCCATAGCAAATTTACCATCTGCGACAAGAGAAATTTCTACACGATAACAGCAACAGAATAAATATTTAATACATAAATATTTAATAAGTGAAATTAAAAGTAAATCACTGTTGGGAATAAGGAGTATGACCACAATCCAATCAATCATGTTTCAAATAATTTGTTATTGTTATTATATTAAAATGTTAATATAATAACGTCCTAGATTAAATTTAGAGATTTATCATTGTGATAGTGATCATAATATTGAGAGATAAATCTTTTATAATTTAATCTAAATTATTCTTGGTCATAGGATTATTAAAAAGGACATTAATAATCCGGAAAGATCAATATATATATATATATATATATATAATGGTCTTCATTGGATGAAGATTAATAGATCTCATTTATTAAATTATATATATAGATGGTACATATAGAGATATGACCATTGAACTGACTCACTTTGAGAATTCCTAATGGTTATAATTACCGCTTATTTGTCAATAGGATATTCTCAAGATGAACATAGTAATAGAGTTTCCTTTGACCTGCGACTGTCATAGTAATTAACAATGTATTTATTATACTTTGATTCCGGACACCTAATACCCTAGGGTGCTAGTTGAATGGACATTGGGTATGATTTAAATACTTGTAGAATTAATGATCAGTCAATAAGGAATCCGTCAACTCTCGGTAAAGAGTTTGAGCTCTATGATTATAATGAATGAAATGAATAAAACCTTGGTCAAGGGGATTGAATGAATGAAGAAATGAGTTTCTTAGGTCATTTATAGTTCATTATAATAATGGTAACAAGTTAGAGTTTGACAATTAAACCATACTCTAAAGGTTAACCAAGAGCTGGAAAGATGGAAGGAATTATATTTTGTTCTTCTGAGGTTCTTAGTAAAAATATATTACTTCATACTATTGGGTCGTTGAGGAGTGTTGCTAGACGCCAACCTTGATTAGTAAATTTAGTATGACTAATTTACTACCCGCTTAGTATTGAACCTATGGGGTCACACACTAACGAGTGTTCTAATCTTTGCTGTAGAATTATTTAATTACTATTTTGATTTGATCAAATAAATAATTATATTAATTCAAATGGAATATTATTATATTCTTTGCTAGCACCAAGAATATAATAATAATATGATAATTGAGAATATTAAATGAGATTTGAGAATAATTAGTTATTCTATTTCTAAATTTGAATTATAAATTTGGATGAGATCCAAATCGATTATGTTTTAAATTGTTATGATATGATTCATAAAATTTGAATGATTCATATTTGAAATTTCAAGATATGATTTAAATTTGAATTGAGAATCAAATTTAAAATCAGTAACAAATCTCATGCTATATATATGTATGCTAAGTGTATAGGAATGACTGATGAGAGAGAATAACAAGAGTTTTATTCCTTTACCTCTACACACATAAACGTATGTGAGCCTAATTTTTGGAGAAGAATTTTATGGCGTGCAAAGAGTTGCAAGAGGTTTCTCAATTTTAGATCAGATGTCCATTGGTCAAGGAGTTGACAGCAAAGGTTGGTCTCGGTGTGGATACACATAGAGTCTTCGTACAATCGAAGAATAAAGTTTTTACTAAAGCGTCTAAAGGTATTTAGATCTAATCTACTATATATTTTTTATTGGAATAAAGTTTAAGCACAAAATATATCTTTAGGATTATCCTATTTTTCTTCTGCTGCGTGTTATGAACACATGGTAATCCTTCAATCATCACTACATTAGTATTATCACCACTACATTAAAAGTAAATCACTATATTAATATTAACATAAATAACATTTAAATCAAGTTATTATCTCAATTTTAACAAAATAAAAACATAAATGAATAATAACATAAATAAATACTAATTAGTAAATACTAATTAATTTTTACCTAAATCAATAACTAGCTAAAAAGATTATTATCTTAAATTTAACTAAACAAACACCCAAATAAATGCTAATTAATATAGGCAATCACGTACCTGCATTCATATATTCCGAAAATTCCAGAGAATGCATGGCTTCCAAATCCAAAACTCGCATGAAAGATGGCTCCTCAAACGGATGTTCGTTTGCGAGTGCATTTGCCACGTCTGTCACATTTGGAGCGATAGTGCCGTCACCTTGATCTTCGCCTCCGTCTGGATCAACAACTTCGTAATTGCTTTCAAACTCTTTTTCACAGTCACTGTTGTAATCTTCCCGTTCAATATTCCGGTCGGCTTCGAATTGTTCGAACTCAATATACAACTCAATAAAAGATATCTGGGCGCAACTTTCAATGTACATTGAAAACATCTCTTGCATGCTCACTTCATCAGTTACATATTTCGTTTGAAATTGAGCGAATCCACCAAATATCGATATCAGATATATGTATAAAATACATGATATTTTTTTTGAAATTTTAGAACGTATCTTCTCACAAATCACACCTTTTAGTTCTTCAAATGAGATTGTGAATGAAATAACAATATCTAATAAATTTTCACAAATAAATTTCACTCCTTCATATGTTTGTAACAAAATCTGACCGAAATAATATACCTTTAGTAAAACTCTATCTTCTATTTTTCTCCCTCATATAAATATGAACTTCACTATCAAATTTTTTCCCTATTCGAAATAACAGAAAAGGAGAATCTGAGGGAAGAAGAAGAAAAGAAGTAGAAGAAGAAGGTGATGAGAGGCTCTGAGAATCTGAAATACACACACTTGTGTGTGTGTCTATATATATATATATATCATACACAGCAAATCAGATGGTACGTGTTAAATTTCGCGACATAAAAAAAATTAAAACTATATGAAAATCGGACTGTTCGATTACCTTGCCCAAATTCAATTTTTTCACCCACTCAAATCGAACCGTCCGGTTAGTAGGCTTCCAAAGAACATGCATGGTCCAATTTTTCAATCCCACTTTTTAGAAAAAATTGTCCCACATATGAGTGTAGCACCCACACTTTCCATAACAAGGCACAACACACCTAAGCTTTTCATAAAAAATGAGCCATTAAAATTACGCAAATCACCCAAAATTAAAAACATTATGTGGATGTCTCAAAGTATTTAATTATATAAATCAAATTAGATAAATTTGATTTTTATGTTATAGTAGTAAATCGAATTAGGTTGTATTAATTTACATAGAAATATTGTGTTAACTATAAATCAAATCGAGCAACGTCAATTTAGTACGCATGAAACCATATATATAAATCGAATTTATAGTATGACACGAACGTATTAGAGGGATAATATTTTACTTGATAAAAGTATTGGAGGAATATATTTTACTCCTATTAACTATACTATATTATATACTATATTTTAAAAATTTTAGATATTGTATTTTGTTGTTGATAAAAATTTTGGAGCATAGTTTAAATTTATTTTAAAAATTTAGAGTATTGTTTAAATATATATTAAAATTATGTAGGAGCTATTTAATAAAAAAAAATATATTTAAAATGTGAATAAAATATAAACTATGCTCAATTTGATTGATAGTTAGCACAATATTTTTATGTAAATCGATACAATCCAATTCGATTTACTACCATAACGTAAAAATCGAATTTACCTAATTCGATTTATATTATTAGATGCTTTGAAACATCCATGTAACATTTTTTTTTTGGATGATTCGTGTAATTTTGGCATAACTTTGATTTATTTGAGTGTTTTATCTAAAAATATATATATTTTTATAAAGTTTAATTATTCTATCGGTTCTGTTTTACAGAATTTTTAATTAAATTCCTATATTTTTTCAATTAAGTTCCTATTGTCAAAAAAATTATGACATGACGGAATATTCTATTAAAAATGAATATTCTAAAGTTAAGGGTAGGAAATCATTCTAAATCCTACCTTTGCGTTGCGATTTTGTTTGTGAAGCTGCCACCAAAGATAAATTTACAAAATCGCAATCTGTACAAAAGATTAATGACTTAATTTGATGTGATTTCATTCGTTTTTGTTGTTTTGAGAAATTTTCATTCTTTATACACTTGATTAGTTTCTTTTGAAATAGTTTTAGATTTTTTTATTTGGTGTGGAAGAACAGATGGAGAGAAAAAATTAGTGTCAAACACAGCTTTAGAAATAAGGTTAAGTCAAAGAAAGGTGGTTCTGATGATTCTGATGAAGATTATCTAATTTCAGATGAAGCTGAAAAAGTGTTCGATTGTCTTGATGAATATAGATCTTCTTTAGAAACTCAATAAAAATTTAACAAGTGAAGAAATTCAATAGATCAAAGACTAAAAATAGTATTTGTGGTCAATAAAAAAATGAAAGTAAAAGCACAAAAAAAAAGAAAATGATTGCATATACAAAATATGAAAAACAAGAAGCACAAGAACAAGTAAAAGTAAAAGATGGAGATGGAGATGGCAAAGTTATTGCTTTTCCACACAAATATAAGTGTCTTTTTTCTTTGATGTTGGAATTTCTTCATATAGAGCATTCCGAAGAGAGGAGAAGAGAGGTTCCTTGATTTATATCTATATATCTATGTACTATTTCATATGAACCATATTATAAGCATAGAGTACAAGTGAATATGTAAATTTATACTTCACTAACATTTTTTTTTCGTTTAACGTCAACAGGAACTTAATTAAAAAAATTAAATAGTATAAGTAGGATGTCCACCAGAAAGATCTTCTGAGGGTTACCTGAAACTATAGGTCGATCTCGGTCGAGATCTTCTGTGTTGGTCGGAACCGATGCGTCTGGCAGGTATATAGCCGCCGGAGCTGGTGTGTCCGACTTGTGGAACTGAAAGTGCTGCTGATCCTTCGTCCCCGGAGGGTGGGGGTACCTACAAGGGACTCCGATGCTTAAGTTAGCAAGGGTATTAAGCAGGTATTGAGTAGAATCAGAGTATGAGTTATACCTGGGTGCTCCAGTGTATTTATAATAGTGAGATGTGGCCTTCTGTGGATAAGATAAGTTAGTTATCTTATCTTATCTTTATCTTATCTCTAAGTGAGGTCATCTTTATCTTTAAGGGAACCGCCCTTCTCTCTGTAAGCTTAGGCCGCCTTAGGATTTGGGGCGTGTTCCTATATCTGGGCCCTTCTTTGGACTTTCTCGGGACTTGACCGAGCTCCTTGGGAAGAGATCGGGTTGTCCTGACTTGAAGAGGTCGGTCGCTTTGTCTGTCGAACATCCCGGGTCGGACAGCTCGACCCAGGATATGAACAGTGCCCCTGCTTGAGCTCGGGCTTCTTTTTGAGGTCGAGTCCTTGACTTCGGTCCTTTTTTGGTGAAGCTGAACTCGAGCATTTTGTCGATTCCTTTGTAGCAGCTTTTGAATGTAGAATGTTTCCTCTAAAAAGCGCGCGCTTTTCTATCGGCGCTTTTTTGGGAACGTGCGAGGGTTTAATGCCTTCTTTAATTTGAACATTAATTGCCCCGTTTCCCCTGGGCTCTTTACTTTTGATTTTGAAAAATCCTGAAAACGGTTTCTCTCCTTTTATTTTCCTTGTAACCTATTCGTAACTTTTCCTCTTTTCTCTTCGCTCTCTATCTTTTGCTTGCGCTTCTACTTCCTGTCGTTAGTGGCGTCGCTCGGCGGTTTCTTTTGGCAACTTTCGTTTCTGCCCTTTTTCGAAGTTTCTTCCGACTCCAGGTTAGTCCCCTTTCATGCTTTCTCTTTGATTTTGGTTTTGTGATGAGGTTTTGGTTTTGATCCTCTCTTTTTGAAAAAGTTTGGATCTTTCTGTTTTCCTTGAGCTCTAGATTTGTTGAAATGTGCTTTCTGGGAGTTTCTCTATCTTCTGCATGATCCTTTTTACTTTTGCTGGGTGCCTTTAGGGTTTTGCATGTTTTTGTTGTTTCTGTTATTGATACTGCTTGTCTGTGTCTGTTCTTCGTTTATTTGAAGGTTGCTTTTGTCTGCTCTTAAAAAAGGTTGCATCTTTAATGGTCTCTGCTTGGCGTGTTTGATATTTGAGAATGCTTTTTGCTTGGTAGGCTTGTGATGATTTGCTGTGTTTTCCTTTGATGAAAAGCGTTTGTTGTTTTTGAATTTCTTTTTGAGAAATGCTGGGATGCAAGCTGTAGAGTATTTCTGGAAACCTTGCTTTGCTACTGCCTCCAAAGAATGCCCCAGGACTTTGGTTTGAGTCTTGGGGTTTTCCTTTTCGTTGTTTCCTTGTTTGAGAAGTATTGACCGAGTTGTTTTCTCCCTTTGTCCGAGATGTTTGTAGTAACCCCTATCTTCTTTTCTTCCTTGTAGGATTAGTTGGCCTCATGTCTTCTCGCAATAACATTGTAGAGATGTCTTCCAGAGTTCCCGAGGGGATGTCCGATTGGCTGGACTCCCTTGTTTTGTTGTGTGTTTCTGTCGTGGATGTTGAAATTTGCACAGAGCTGAGGAAACACCATAGGATTTGTGGTAACAATGCTTGTGAGGAGGATTATGAGCTTGTTGCTCCTGATTCTGATGAGAGAGTTTGTTTTCCGACTTCCATTGAGAGGGAGCATCCCTTCTTCTATGCCTATGAATTCTTCTTCAGCCAGTTGAATGTTACTTTTCTTTTTTCTGCTTTTGAGACTGACCTGTTGTGGTCGTGTAATATTGCTCCATCCCAGCTTCACCCTAATTCCTGGGTGTTCCGAGGGTTACCTGAAACTGGAGGTCGATCTCGGACGAGATCTTCTGTACTGGTCGGAGCTGTTGTGTCCGACTTGTTGATGGTGGCTGGAGCCGCTGTGTCCGACTTGTTGGACTTGGTGGTGGTGCTGATCCTTCATCCCCGGAGGGTGGGGGGTACCTGCAAGGGACTCCGATGCTTAAGTTAGCAAGGGTATTAAGCAGGTATTGAGTAGAATCAGAGTATGAGTTATACCTGGGTGCTCCAGTGTATTTATAATGGTGAGATGTGGCCTCTTGTGGATAAGATAAGTTAGTTATCTTATCTTATCTTTATTTTATCTTTAAGTGAGGTCATCTTATCTTCAAGGGAACCGCCTTTATCTTTCTGGGCTTTAGCTGCCTTTAGATTGGGCTGTGTTCCTTCGTTTTGGGCCTACTTTGGGCTCCTTTGGCGAGTTGGCCGAGCTCCTTGAGAAGAGGTCGGATAGTCTGACCTAAAGAGGTCGGTCGGCTTGTCGCTAAACATCCCGGGTCAGACAGGTTGACCCAGGGTATGAACAGTGCCCCTGCTTGAGTTCGATCTTTCCATGAGATCATGCTTTTCAGAGCTTCGATCTCTTTGGAAGTCGTGCTCGAGCATCTGTCTGGCTTGTTTCTTCATTGCTTTGCAATCTTTGTAGATTTTCTAGAGGTTTGGTACTTCACAGTCCAACCTCTTTTGAGTGGTAGCGTGGGTTTTCTACCCTTGCCTTCTGGATCACGCCTTGCTTTAAGTTTGTGTTGACAACCCTCTGCTTTGGCGAAGTTGTCCTTGCAGCTTAATATCCGGACTTTTAGTGATTTGTCCAATGACTTTTTTAGTGTTCTTTATGTAGAACCTTTTTTAGTCTCGGATGACGTTCGTAGCCCTGTTTGAGATTGTGCCTTCTTTGAGTGGAGTTATATCCCTTTTGGCTGAGCACATTTGAGCCTTAGGTTGTTTTCGAACCTTTATGGCTTGTTCTTTTTTTGAGATCATACTTGCACCTCTTCTTTAGCTGACGTCGACCTGTATGACTTTGCCCCTGCTTGAGTTCGGACTTTTCTGTGAGACCGTGCTTTTAGAGCTTCGATCTCTTCGGGGAAGTCGTGCTCAAGCATCCTGACTTTGGTCAATCTTTGAGTAGTTTCTCCTTGTGCGAGTCTGATATTGCCCCTTTTACTTTGTTGAGGGGACTTTTCAGCCTTCTTCCGACTTGTTTGTCTTCGCTGTTCGGGCTTTTTAGTCATAATCCAACAACTTTTTAGGTAGTGTTCCGATGGGGAACCTTTTTATAGTTTGTTTGGATGACTTTTTAGCTCTGTCTTTGAGGCTGTGCTTTTCGCTTTTTAATTAGTGTCTTTTTTCAAGACTTCGTACCTTTTAGCAAAACATTCCTGGCCTTCCTCTGGCCGTTTGCGAGATGTCTTTGTCCGTTTTTGTGGATCTTTGTAGAGTGTCGGTACTTTGTTGTCTGACCTCTTTTGATCACTTCTGATTTTGTCCACTTTCTGCTTGTTCGAGGTGGTCCTTGGGGCTAATTTATCCGACGACCTTTTAGTGTTTTTGTAGAACACTTTTTAGTCATTCTGAACAATTTTGATAGCCTTGTCGTGGAGCCGTGGCTTTTTGGGCGGAGCTATGTCCGTTTTAGCGCACGTTTTTCATTGGTCCGACTTCTTTTTGTCGGTCCGAGCTGTAGCTTTCGTTGGTCCGACTTCTTCTTGTCGGTCCAACCTGTAGCTTTCGTTGGTCCGACTTTGTCGGTCCAAACTTGTAGCTTTCGTTGGTCCGATTTCTTCTTGTCCGTCCAAGCTGTAGCTTTCGTTGGTCCGACTTCTTCTTGTCGGGGCTCTCCTAAGTTATTTCTGTAATCCTCTTTCTTGGACTTTGTTCAGGTCTCTTTCAGGGATTACTTTTATAACTCTTTCATCGTTTGGGCCGACTTTGTCATGTCAGGCTCTCCTTAGTTATTTCTGTAATCCTCTTTCTTAGACCTTTGTTCAGGTCTCTTTCAGGGATTACTTTGATAACTTTTTAGTGGTAGGAGTCCGACTTGGTTATGTCGGTCTCCTTTAAGTTATTTTTTGTAGTCCTCTTTCTTGGATCTTTGTCAGATCTCTTTCAGGGACTACTTGTATAACTTTTAGTGTTAGGATTCTGACTTGGTTATGTCGGTCTCCTTTAAGTTATTTTTTGTAGTCCTCTTTCTTGGATCTTTGTCAGATCTCTTTCAGGGACTACTTGTATAACTTTTTGTTTTGGGCTGACTTTGTTATGTCAGGCCCTTCTAAGTTAAAGTAATCCTCTTTAATAGGGTTGGCCAGACCTCTTTCCAGGGTTTACTTATAACTTGGGTTGACTTGGTTCGACTTCTTAACGTTCGACCAGTCCTTAAGTTATTATTTTAGCGATCCGTAAGACCTCGTCAGGTTCTTTTTTAGATCACTTTCGATAACTTCTTACATTATTCTGTGTTCATCTTTGCCGATTTGTAGAAAGTGGTTGTCATCTCTAGATCGTCCTTTGGGTGAATCGCGTTTTCACCTTTATCGGACGGTTGTCTTTATCGTGATCATGCAGTGAAATTGTTTTTCACTTTCTGCCGATCTGTTGCTTTATAATCGGGCGATGAACTCTGCTTTCACTTTTTTGCCGACCTTGTCGAAATCGGGTGATGAATTCTGGTTTCATCTTTGCCGACTTTTATCATGATCGGGCGGTGAATTTGGTTTTCACCCCGCCGACCTTGTCGTGATCCGGCAGTGAAATTTGCGTTTCAGATTAATGCGTCTTGGTATAGCAGTGAATTTTGTTTTCACTTTGTCGAAATCAAATGATGAATTCGGTTTTCATCGTGGTCGGGCGGTGAAGTTGGTTTTCACCTTGCCGACTTGTCGCTTTGTAATCGGACGATGAGTTTGGTTTTCATCTTGCCGACTTTGTCGTGATCGGGCGGTGATTTTGGTGTTTCACCTTGCCGACCTGCCGTAGTCGGGCATCTTGGTAGGAAACTTTTTAGGGAATCTGCAATCTTTTAAACAATAATATAAAGATAAGAGTGTGTACATGTTAGTACTTACCTTTCTAGGTCGGGCAATCTTTTTGGATCTCGGCCTGGTGCCCTTTTTAGTTTGCAGGCATGCCATGACCTTGGTAGCTCTTGCCCTTCGAGTTCGGATTGTCTGTAGCAACCTTTCCCCAGTTCTTCTAAACAACTTGGTATGGTCCTTTCCAGTTGGCTGCTAGCTTTCCTTCTCCAGGTCGAGTTGTTCCGATATCATTTCGGATTAGGATGAGGTTGTTGTTGGCAAAGCTTCGCTGTACTACCTTCTGATTGTATCTTGAGGCCATTCGACGTTTTAACGCCTCTTCCTTGATCGGAGCTCTCTCTCGAACTCTTGGAAGTAGGTCGAGTTCTTTCCTTTGGATTTGGGAGTTGACCTCTTCATTGTAGAAGATCATTTTGGGGGATCCTTCTTTGATCTCTACTGGGATCATTGCCTCCATTCCGTAAATCAATCGGAAGGGTGATTCCCCCGTGGTGAAGTGTGGAGTTGTCCGATATGCCCATAGGACTTGTGGGAGCTCTTCAGCCCAAGCTCCCTTTACGTCCTGTAGTCTCCGTTTTAACCTAGCTAGTATGACTTTGTTGGCAGCTTCTGCTTGTCCATTGGCTTGTGGGTGTTCTACGGATGTGAATTGGTGCTTGTAATAATGTTTCTGCACAAGAATTTCTTACTTCTTTGAGCAGTGGCACTAGCTAGGGGCTCTGCCTCAATCCATTTTATGAACACCCCTACAATGAGGAACTTGACTTGTCCCAATCCTTGGGGAAATAGTCCGAGGAGGTCGAGTCCCCTCTTTGCGAACGGCCAAGGTGATGTTACACTGATGAGCTCCTCTGGTAGAGCAATGTGGAAGTTGGCATGCTTTTTTATGTAAAGCTTTGACTTTGTATTTAGGTTTTTGCTCCGTTGTTGCCTCCAAAGGGTGCCCTGGACCTTCGTGTGAGTCCTGGGATTTCCCTTTTACTGTTGTATCTGACACCTGATATTTTGCTGTTATTGTTCGAGTTGTTGCCCGAGTTGTTTGGTAGTAACCCCATAGTTGACCTATGTCTTTGAGATGTATACTAAGATCCCGGACGACATGTCTAATTGGCTGGATTCCATAGTTTTTTAATGCGTGTTACTGTGGCTGACCCTGAGTACATCCCTGAGATTGACTTGTTGTGGTCTTGTGATGTAGCCTGGATGAGGCTTCTGTTATTGCCCCCTAGTTTGGTCTTGGCTAGTTTTGAAAATGCATCAGCTCGGGCATTCTGCTCCCGAGGTATGTGTCGGACCTCATATCCCCGAATTGTCCGAGCTGTTGGTGCTGGCTAGTTTTGAAAGTGCATTAGCTCGGGCATTCTGCTCCTGAGGTATGTGTCGGACTTCATGTTCTCGTGTTGTCCGAGTTGTTGGTGCTGGCTGGTTTTGAAAATGCATCAGCTCGGGCATTCTATGTTTCTATGTGTCGGACTTCATTTTCCCCGATTTGTCCGAGCTGTTTTCTGTTTTTGTCCAGGGTCCCCCGAATTTTCCAAGATGTTTTCTGGTTTTGTCCAGGGTCCCCCGAATTATCCGAGCTGTCCTCTGTAAGATTCTTCGAGCTAAGTTTGTTTTCTGTAGGATGTCTTTTATGGGCTGGTTTGGTCCGAACTCTGATAGTGTGAGCTTGAAAGTATGGGTGGAGTCATCGAGAGGTGAGTATGAGGGTGTAGGCAAACTTTTTCTATCTGTTGATGGTTTAGTTCGGTCTCTTGTAGAGCTTTGCTGATGAAGTAGACGGGTTGTTGCCCACTTTCATCTTCTCTGACTAGTGCTGAGGCTATTGCCTGACTTCCCACTGCGAGATGTAATGAGTTCTTCACTTTCCCGTGGTCTGGAAAGAATGGGTAATTGCCCCAAGAATTTTGAAATCTCGGAAGGCTTGTTCGTACTCCGTTGTCCTTTTCAACTCGTCTGACCTCTTTGGTGTGAGGTGGACGTTCAACTCGTTCGACCTCTTTGGTGTGAGGTAGATGTTTAACTCGTCCGACCTCTTTGGTGTGAGGTGGACTTTCAACTCGTCCGACCTCTTTGGTGTGAAGTGGACCTTCAATTCGCCCGATATCTTCGGTTTGAGGTGGACCTTCAACTTGTCCGACCTCTTTGGTGTGAGGTGGACCCTAAACTCGCCCGATATCTTTGGTGTGAGGTGGACCTTAAACTCGTGTCCGACCTCTTTGATGTGAGGTGGACCTTAACTCGCCCGACCTCTTCGGTGTGAGGTGGACCTTCAACTTGTTCGACCTCTTTGGTGTGAGGTTGAGCTTCGACTTGTCCGACCTCTTTGGTGTGAGGTGGACCTTCAACTTGTCCGACCTCTTCGGTGTGAGGTGGACCTTCAACTTGTTCGACCTCTTTGGTGTGAGGTTGAGCTTCGACTTGTCCGACCTCTTTGGTGTGAGGTGGACCTTCAACGCGTCCGACCTCTTTGGTGTGAGGTGGACCTTCAACGCGTCCGACCTCTTTTGTTTTTGATTGGGCGAGTTGATGGGATCTTCTCAATGTTGCATATTTCTCGGTAGATATCCACAACAGACACCCGAAGGGGGTGTAATTGTGGTATTTTCTAGGCTTCTCTCCATGTTGATCTTCTTTTTTCTTGGACTCTTTATCCTTATCCCGAGAGGAGTGGGAATGTTCGGTTTTTGAAATCTCTCCTAGTCGAGAGTTTTCCTCCATGTTGATGTACTTCTCTGCCCGTTCCTGTACCTCGTTCCGAGATGTTTGGGTGCTTCTTGGATATTGAGTGGCTAAAAGGTCCTTTTCGTACACCATTGATGAGACCCCTGATAGCTGCTTCTGTTGGCAGACTTTGTATGTCCAGACATGTTTTGTTGAATCTTTCCATGTAGTTGCGAAGGCTCTCTCGATCTCCTTGCTTGATCCCTAATAGGCTTGATGCGTGTTTGGCTTTGTCCTTCTGGATGGAGAAAAACGGATTGCATCTGAGGCCTCCGTGAGATACATCCTGCTTCTGAAATTGCTAAGATGATAGCTTGGATCTGATGTGCTGTCGTATGGAGTCATGTTGGGAGCTTTGAAGTCCTTTGGGACCTTTAGCTTTCATGATCTCTTTGGTGAATGGGTATTGATCTTTGTGGGGCCTATCTTCGTGACTGGATCGAGCCGTCTCGGTTTTGAGATCAGCTTAGAGTTTTAAGAGCTTATCTTTTAACTCTCGGCGTCGCCTAGTTTCCATTCAGAGGTCCTTCTTGGCTTCCCGTTGATGCTCGTCTTCTTTTTCGAGTTGTTGGAGGCGGTTTTGTTGAGCTTGTAGTGCTTCCATGATTTCTGTGTTTGCAGGTTACATATCTCCCCCATTTTGGGGTGTGCTTTTGGGGGTGGCGTCCGCATTTTTATGCGGCATTCTATCCTCTAGATCTGAATCGTGGTCGTTGTCATGGTTGTCTGCCATGGTGGTGGGATGACTTCCAGGTTCCCCGGCAACGGCGCCAATGTTCCGAGGGTTACCTGAAACTGGAGGTCGATCTCGGACGAGATCTTCTATACTGGTCGGAACTGTTGTGTCCGACTTGTTGATGGTGGCTGGAGCCGCTGTGTCCGACTTGTTGGACTTGGTGGTGGTGCTGATCCTTCATCCCCGGAGGGTGGGGGGTACCTGCAAGGGACTCCGATGCTTAAGTTAGCAAGGGTATTAAGCAGGTATTGAGTAGAATCAGAGTATGAGTTATACCTGGGTGCTCTAGTGTATTTATAATGGTGAGATGTGGCCTCCTGTGGATAAGATAAGTTAGTTATCTTATCTTATCTTTATCTTATCTTTAAGTGAGGTCATCTTATCTTCAAGGGAACCGCCTTTATCTTTCTGGGCTTTAGCTGCCTTTAGATTGGGCTGTGTTCCTTCGTTTTGGGCCTACTTTGGGCTCCTTTGGCGAGTTGGCCGAGCTCTTTGAGAAGAGGTCGGATAGTCTGACCTAAAGAGGTCGGTCGGCTTGTCGTTAAACATCCCAGGTCAGACAGGTTGACCCAGGGTATGAACACTGGGGTTTCATTAAAATTTTCCAACTTCTCTGCCGTGAACTAGATGTATCACCTTCCCAGACTCTTTTTTCTTTACTTGTTTGTTTCCGCCAAGCCTGGCAGTTCTTCAAAAAAGAAAGCTTCCTGGGTTTCTTTCCGGTTCGCCTAGGGCCATAAAGTGTTTGCGATGTATGATGAGTTCTTTAAGGACTTCAAGAACTACTTCTTTAAAGTTCGAGCTATTGAGGGGGCCCGCCCCTTTTTTCTTGATGAAAATGATGAGCCCTCCTTCCCTCTAGAGTGGCAGAAGGATGTAAGAGTGTCTCGCTACACTTGGGAGATGCTTGATGATGTCGAACGCGCTTTTGTAGTTGTTCTTGAGGATCTCTGGGGGAAACCACCCCATCTTTATACAAAAAGATTTTTGAATGATCCGTCCTTGGTTCGGACTATTTTGGGTATTTGTTTGTCTATTTGTCAGACTTGTTTCTATACTTGTTTCCTTTTTCTTCCTCTTATCAAATTTGTAACTCTTTGTTGTGGCTGATTTTGTGTTTGTAGAGATGTCAAAGAATAGTGACTCCATGAAGGCCTTTAAAAGGGCAAAGAAGGCGACTGCTGCTCAGAACATCTCGGCCAAGGTGGCCGGCGAGGGATCTTCACAGATTCCGGTAAAGCCTCCTGTGCCGAGTTCCCTTGGGTCGAGGAAAGTAATTCCTACTCCTCGGTTTCATCAAGTCGATCCTCCTCAGACTTCTGCCGTTGCTTCTGGTGTCCCTCCCTTAAAAAAGCAAAAGACATCTGAGCCCTTCAATCTGGATGCCCCAGATTTTGATGCTATCGAGTTTGTTGACCAGCAAATTGCCCCCTATGGTGGGCTTTCCATGGACGACGTGTCTCTTCTTCAGCATCTGGATTTTATCACCAAAAGTAGTGTGAAGATGGCTCATATGGGTGCGGCTATTTTCCGAACAGTTTAGGGGATTCCGATTCATGCCACAAAATCCTTCATGGAGGAGGCCAAGTCAGAATTTGATTGAATCAAGGGTCTGAAGGAGGAGTTGGAGGTGGAGTTGGTGAAGGTGGAAAAGGAGCTGGAGGGTGAGAAGGCCAGCTCTATTGCCCTGGCTGCTTTTTTGAAGTTGGCTGAGGACATGGCCCTGAAGCATAAGGATAGCTATGTCTCAGCTTATAGGGATTTAATGCGCCTCCGGGATGAGTTGGAAACTGCTCGGGCCAATTATGGCAAGCTTCAGGGTCACCTTGTGGGCAGGGTAACTGCCGCCTCTGAGAACCTGATGGAGCAGTTCCGAATTATTGCTCCTAATACCGACTTGACGCTCATCAGCTTGGACAATGTTGTGAGGGATGGTAAGATTGTCCCTGCTGACCAGGATGATGATGAGGCTGATCCTCCCCCAGTGCCTTCTCTTAAAGCGTCAACTTCCTCGGTTCCTCCCGTTACGTCTGATCCGGATTGCCAGATTCTGAACCGGAATAATGGAACTGTAGATGCTGTGCCCCTTCAGACTCGTCCTCCTTCTCCCCGTACTGATGCTGTCGGGAAGGCTCCCGATCTTAGCTGATCTTTTTTCTGAATATTTGTGTAAATAGCCCGATTTGTGGGCTTTTGAACTTGTTTTTTGTGAATGATGTTTTTGTTGACTGTTGATACTCTAGTTGCTATTTTTAGCAACTTTATTTTGAAAACAAAATGGTTTCTCTGAGGTTGATTTCGGTGGCCTCTTTGAAGCTTTATCATACTATGCTTTCATACTTTTGTTTGTAGCTTGGATACTTTTGAGGTCGCGACTTGTTTTTTAGTTTCCTCGCTTTTTAGCGCCTTATAACCGATTTCTTTATGTTGGTCTTTGTTCATACCCTGGGTCAAGCTGTCCGACCCGGGATGTTCTACAGACAAAGCGACTGAACTCTTCAGGTCAGGACAACCCGACCTCTTTTCAAAGAGCTCGGCCAAGTCACAGAAAAGCCCAAACAAAGGGCCCAAATAGAGGAACACGTCCCAAATCCAAGGGCAGCCCAAGCCCATAGAGATAAAGGCGATTCCCTTAAAGATGACCTCACTTAAAGATAAGATAAAGATAAGATAAGATAACTAACTTATCATATCCACAGAAGGCCACATCTCACCATTATAAATACACTGGAGAACCCAGGTATAACTCATACTCTGATTCTACTTAATACCTGCTTAATACCCTTGCTAACTTAAGCATCGGAGTCTCTTGCAGGTACCCCCCACCCTCTGGGGACGAAGGATCAGCACCTCCACCAAGTCCAACAAGTCAGACACACCAGCTCCGGCCGATACCCACCTGCCGGACACGTCGGTTCCGACCAACACAGACGATCTCATCCAAGATCGACCTACAGTTTCAGGTAACCCATGGAACATTGGCGCCGTTGCCGGGGAACCTGGAAGTCATCCCATTGACATGGCAGATGACCATGACAACGACCACGATTCAGGTTTGGAAGACAGAACGCCGCATAAAAATGCGGACACAATACTCAAAGATACTCCAGAAACCAATGGAGACAAAAATTCATCAAATCCAGGAGTAATAGAAGCACTTCAAAATCGATTGGAGCAACTCGAGAAAGAAGCCCAACATCGACGTGAAAAGGAAGAAGATCTACGCCGGGAGATAAGGCGGCGCAGAGAATTAGAAGATAAGCTAGTAAAACTCGAAGCCGATCTTAAAACTAAAGCTACTCGATCATCCGCAGAAGATAGCTCTCAGAAAGATCAAGATCCATTCACCAGAGAAATTATGAAGACCAAAATTCCAAAAGATTTCAAGCTTCCGGATATGACTCTATATGACGGCACCTCGGACCCCAACCATCATCTCAGCAACTTCAAAAGTAGAATGTACCTCACAGATGCCTCAGATGCAGTCCGCTGCAAAGCCTTTCCAACAACTCTCACCAAGACAGCCATTAAATGGTTCGACAACCTACCTCCAAAATCCATCTCGAGTTTCGACGATCTGGCCAAGAAGTTCCTGGCCCGATTCTCCATACAAAAGGACAAAGCCAAGCACGCACCTAGCCTACTAGGGATCAAGCAAGGAGATCGAGAGAGCCTTCGCAACTACATGAAAAGATTCAACAAAACATGCATGGACATACAAAGTCTACCAACAGAAGCCGCCATTATGGGCCTCATAAATGGCCTATGAGAAGGACCATTTAGCCAATCTATATCAAAGAGATACCCGACATCCTTAGACGAAGTACAAGAACAGGCACAGAAATACATCAATATGGAGGAAAATTCTCGACTTGGCGAAGCCTCAAAGTTCGGTTCTGCCTACCGAGATAAAGAATCCAAGAAAAAGGAGGATCGCTCCGGAGAGAAAATCAAAAAATATCATAACTATACTCCTCTTAGGGTATCCTTGGTAGATGTTTACAAAGAAGTCTGCCATATAGAGAAAATCCCTCCAGCTCGGCCACTTAAAGGCAAAAGAGGAGGAGGAAATCGGAATGAATACTGTGAGTATCACCGACTTCGAGGGCATTCCACCAACGAATGCTTCGACTTGAAAAACGTCACAGAAAAACTAGTAAGAGAAGGAAAGCTAGATCGGTTTTTGGCCAATCGGGATGACGAACCAAGAAAAAGAAGAAGGGATGAGGATGTTGGACGATCTGAACGATCACCTCGCACACCGGAAAGACACGTTCACGTAATACACGGCGGATTTGCTGGAGGAGGAATCTCCAAATCATCCCGAAAGCGACACCTCAAAGAAGTATACCACGTCGAAGGAAAAAAGGAAGCCCCAGACATCCCAGCAATCACGTTTACCAAGGAAGACGCATCCGGAATCATCTCGGGACACGACGACCCCATGGTCATTACGATCATACTGGCAAACGCCAACCTTCACCGTACATTAATTGACCAGGGAAGCTCTGTCGACATCTTTTTCAAAAGTGCCTTCGACAAACTCGGTCTAGAAGAAAAAGAGCTAAGAGCATACCCGAACAGCCTGTTCGGACTAGGAGATGCCCCAGTTCAACCGTTGGGATACGTATCGCTGCATACAACCTTCGGAAAGGGAAACCAATCCAGAACACTCAAGGTAGACTACATCGTGGTCAACGTAAGCTCAGCCTACAATGCCTTAATAGGTCGGACAACGTTAAATCAACTCGGCGCAATAGTTTCAACCCCACATCTATGTATGAAATTCCCAACTGCAGAAGGGATAACTACAATAAAGGCAGATCAAAAGATGGCACGTCGTTGTTATAATGAAAGCCTAAACCTCCGAGGTGAAGGAGGAGAGTTCCACACAATCGAGCTCGGTGGAGTCTAGAGGCGAGAAGAATTCCGACCACAACCCGAAGGAGAAATGGAAAGAATCCAGATCGGAGACACCTCGGATAAAACAACTAATATTGGCACGATCCTGAAAGGAGACATAAAGGAGTCACTAATACGGTTCCTACGAGATAATGTTGATCTCTTCGCATGGAAAGCTGCCGACATGCCAGGTGTTGATCCCGAACTAATGAGCCACAAATTGGCAGTCTATCCGGGATCCCGGCCGCTACAACAAAGACGAAGAAAACTTGGACCAGAACGAGCTCAGGCTGTAGAAGAACAAGTATAAGCGCTACTTGAGGCCGGGTTCATAAGGGAAGTCAAATATCCACTATGGCTAGCAAACGTCGTCTTGGTGAAAAAGTCAAATGGGAAGTGGCGAATGTGCACCGACTACACCGACCTCAACAAAGCCTGCCCAAAAGACCCCTACCCACTCCCAAGCATCGACGCTCTAGTGGATGCTTCATCAGGATATAAGTATCTTTCATTCATGGACGCATATTCAGGGTACAATCAAATCCCCATGTATCCACCAAATCAAGAAAAAACCTCGTCCCTAATACCGAAAGCAAACTACTGTTACATAGTGATGCCTTTTGGTCTCAAGAACGCAGGAGCTACTTATCAAAGGCTAATGAATAAAGTTTTCTCAGATCACATCGGAAAAATCATGGAAGTTTACGTAGGCGATATGTTGATAAAGACACAAAGCGAAGATACATTGTTATCCGACCTGACTCAAGTGTTTTACACTATCAGGAAACACAACATGCGGCTCAATCCCGCAAAATGCACCTTCGCAGTAGAAGCCGGCAAATTCTTGGGCTTCATGCTCACACAAAGGGGGATTGAAGCAAATCCAGATAAGTGTCGAGCCATACTCAACATGAAGAGCCCAACCTGTATCAAAGAAGTACAACAACTCAACGGGAGGTTGGCCGCTCTATCCTGATTCTTAGCAGGAGCTGCGATAAGATCTCTTCCCTTCTATGCTACTTTAAGAAAGGGAAAACAGTTCGAATGGACGACAGAATGTGAGCAAGCCTTCCTAGACTTCAAGGAGTTCTTAGGACGGCCACCTATCCTATCTCGACCACGAGAAGGAGAACCACTCATATTATATCTCGCATTAGGGAGCCGGGTAATAGCCTCAGCACTAGTCAGAGAAGACGAACATGGGCAAAAACTCGTCTACTTTGTTAGCAAAGCACTACAGGGATCTGAGCTGAACTACCAGAAAATAGAAAAGTTTGCCTACGCTCTGATCCTCACATCCCGACGGCTTCACCCATATTTCCAAGCGCATACCATTAAAGTTCGAACCAACCAACCTATAAAAGGGATATTGCAGAAAATAGATCTAGCAGGAAGAATCCTACAATGGGAAATCGAGTTGTCCGAATTCGACCTCCAATACGAGGCGCGTACAGCAATCAAATCGCAACACCTGGCCGACTTCATCGCAGAATTTACAGACATCCCGGAAATCCCCATAGAATGGAACATATACGTAGACGGATCCTCGAATAAAACAGGAAGCGGTGCAGGTGTGATAATCGAAAGCAACCAAGGAACTCAACTTGAGCTCTCCCTTAAATTCGGATTCCTGGCCTCAAACAACCAGGCAGAATACGAAGCACTATTAGCTGGTCTGAAACTGGCTAGGGAGGTTGGAGCTCGGAAACTCAACATTTACAGTGACTCACAAGTCATCATGTCACAAATAACAGGAAGCTACCAAGCCAAAGATCCGACCATGAAAAAATATTTGGATAAAACCAAAGAACAGCTCGGACAACTCGGGGAATATAGGATCCACCACATACCTCGTGAGCAAAATGCCCGAGCTGACGCCCTTTCGAAATTAGCCAGCACCAAACCAGGGGTCAACAACAGAAGCCTCATCCAGGAGGTATTACAGAACCCGTCAATAGCGGAAGAAGAAAGAATCCTAGCCATAATAGGTCGGGATCAAGGATGGATGACCCCCATAATAAACTACCTCAAAATAGAAGAACTCCCTACAGATGAAAAGGAGGCAAAGAGGCTGAAAAGGGAGGCACAATACTACACTATCATAAACAACACGCTGTACAAAAGAGGGATATCAACACCTTTACTAAAATGCGTACCAACTTCCAACACAAAGGAAGTCTTGGAGGAGGTACACAGCGGCATTTGTGGTAATCATCTCGGAGCGCAAGCCCTCACCAAAAAGATACTCCGAGCGGGATTCTATTGGCCAACTCTACAAAAGGAGCCTACAGAATTTGTAAAGACATGTCCACCATGCCAGAAGCATGCCAACTTTCACATTGCCCCACCAGAAAAGCTCATCAGCGTGACCTCACCTTGGCCATTTGCGAAATGAGGACTCGACCTTCTCGGACCCTTCCCACAGGGATCGGGACAAGTAAAATTCCTCATAGTAGGAGTAGACTATTTCACAAAATGGATCGAGGCAGAACCCCTAGCCAACGCCACCGCTCAAAAAAGTCGAAAATTCCTATATAGAAACATTATTACGAGGTTCGGGGTACCATACTCCATCACCACGGACAACGGTACCCAATTTACAGAGGCAGGCTTCAGAAAACTGGTGGCCGACTTGAACATAAAACACCAGTTCACCTCCGTCAAACATCCCCAAGCCAATGGACAAGCCGAAGTGGCCAACAAAGTCATATTGGCCGGATTAAAGTGGAGGCTACAAGAAGCAAAGGGAGCTTGGGCCGAGGAACTTCCACAGGTCCTATGGGCATATCGAACAACCCCCCATTCCACTACAAACGAATCACCATTCCGACTAGCATATGGAGCGGAGGCAATGATTCCAATAGAAATTGAAGAAGGATCTCCCCGAGTAGTCTACTACAATGAACGAGCAAATTCCCAACTTCAGAGAGAAGAGCTCGACTTGTTACCCGAAATCCAAGAAAGAGCTCGGATCAGGGAAGAAGCCCTAAAGCGACGAATGGCTTCCAGATATAATCAAAAGGTAGTGCCGAGAAGTTTTGCAGAGAATGATCTCATCCTAATCAGAAATGACATTGGAACAACTCGACCCGGAGAAGGAAAGCTGGCAGCAAACTGGAAAGGACCCTACCGAGTCATTGAAGTACTGGGGAAGGGCTACTACAGACTGTCCGAGCTTGATGGACGAGAGCTTCCCCGATCATGGCACGCCTGCAACCTAAGAAGGTACTACAGTTAGAAAAGGTAAAGGATCTCACTAAATGGATGCGCTCTTTTTCCTTAAAAGGTTTTTTAATGAGGCACCATATCGAGACCTAGATCGTACCCGACTTAAAGGGACAAGGAAATTCCCATATGTATATATTTGCATTTTTTCTTTGAATAAAGTTTATTTAGATATTCTACAAGATTCCAAGACGCATTAATCTGAAGTATTCATCGCCCGATTATAAAGCAACAGGTCGGCAGAAAGTGAAAAACAAATTCACTTCGCGACCACGATAAAGACAATCGTCCGATAAAGGTGAAAACGCGATTCACCCCAAAGACGATCTAAAGATGCCAACCACTTTCTACAAATCGGCAAAGATTAACACAGAATAATGTAAGAAGTTATCGAAAGCAATCCAAAAAAAAAAGAACCTGACGAGGTCTTACGGATAGCTAAAATAATAACTTAAAAAGACTGGCCGGCACTAACAAGTCGGACCAAGTCAACCCAAGTTATAAGTAAACCCTGGAAAGAGGTCTGGCCAACCCTATTAAAGAGGATTACTTTAACTTAGAAGGGCCTGACATAACAAAGTCAGCCCAAAACAAAAAGTTATACAAGTAGTCCCTGAAAGAGATCTGACAAAGATCCAAGAAAGAGGACTACGAAAAATAACTTAAAGGAGACCGACATAACCAAATCGGACTTCTACCATTAAAAAGTTATCAAAGTAGTCCCTGAAAGAGATCTGACAAAGATCCAAGAAAGAGGACTACAAAAAATAACTTAAAGGAGACCGACATAACCAAGTCGGACTCCTACCACTAAAAAGTTATACAAGTAGTCCCTGAAAGAGATCTGACAAAGATCCAAGAAAGAGGACTACGAAAAATAACTTAAAGGAGACCGACATAACCAAATCGGACTCCTACCATTAAAAAGTTATACAAGTAGTCCCCGAAACAGATCTGACAAAGATCCAAGAAAGAGGACTACGAAAAATAACTTAAAGGAGACCGACATAACCAAATCGGACTCCTACCATTAAAAAGTTATCAAAGTAATTCCCGAAAGAGATCTGACAAAGATCCAAAAAAGAGGACTACGAAAAATAACTTAAAGGAGACCGACATAACCAAGTCGGACTCCTACCACCAAAAAGTTATCGACATAATCCCTGAAAGAGACCGAGTAAAGGCCCAGAAAAGAGGATCACAAAAATAACTTTTGAGGGGGACCAACATAAAGAAATCGGTCATAAGGCACTTAAAATACAAACAAGAGTGAGGAAACCGAGAAACAAGTCGGACCCTCCCACAGGCACGGCCTCAAAAGGATCCAAGCTACAAACGATAAAGCACGCAAACAATCTAAAGAGGCCAGAACAGCAAAATTTCAACAGATATCATGCATAATACGATAAAAGCTTCAAGAGGTCACCACAAAACCAACCTCAGAAGCTACTTTTGTTTTTCAAAAAGAGTTGCAAGACAGACAACTAGAAGTGTCAAACAAAACAAAGTTCAAAAGCCCACAAACCGGGCTATTTACACAAAAATATCCAGAAAAAGATCAGCTAAAGATCGGGAGCTTTCCCAGCAGCGTCAGTATGAGGAGAAGGAGGACGAGTCTGAAGGGGCACGACATCTACGGTTCCATCATCCCGGTTCAGAATCTGGCAATCCGGATCAGATGTAGCGGGAGGAACAGAGGAGGTTGACACCTTAAGAGAAGGCACTGGGGGAGGATCAGTCTCTTCATCATCCTGGTCATCAGGGACAATCTTACCATCTCTCACGACATTATTCAGGCTGATGAGAGTCAAGTCGGCGTCAGGAGCAACAACCCGGAACTGCTCCATCAGGTTCTCGGAGGCAGCAGTTACGCTACCCACAAGGTGACCCTGAAGCTCACCATAATTAACCCGAGCTGTTTCCAACTCCTCCCGAAGACGCATCAATTCCCTATAAGCTGAGACATAGCTATCCTTATGTTTCAAAGCCATGTCTTCGGCCAGCTTCAGAGAAGCAGCAAGGGCAATAGAGCTGGCCTTCTCACCCTCCAGTTCCTTCTCCACCTTGGCCAACTTCACCTCCAACTCCTCCTTCAGACCCTTGATTCGATCAAATTCTGACTTGGCCTCCTCCATAAAAGATTTGGTAGCATGAACCGGAATCCCCTGAATTGTTCGAAAAATAGCCGCACCCATGTGGGCCATCTTCACACTATTTTGGGTAATAAAATACAAATGCTTTAAAAGAGACACGTCGTCCATGGAAAGCCCACCATAGGGGGCAATTTGCTGGTCAACAAATTCAATGGCATCAAAGTCCGGAGCATCCAAGTTAAAGGATTCGGATGTTTTTTGCTTTTTCAAAGGTGGGGCACCAGAAGCAGCAGCAGAAGTTTGAGGAGGATCGACCTGATGAAACTGAGGAGTAGGAATTACTTTCCTCGGCCCAAGGGAACTCGACACTGGGGGCTTCAGGGGGACCTGTGAAGATCCCTCGCCGGCCACCTTGGCCGAGATGTTCAGAGCAGCAGTTGCCTTCTTTGCCCTCTTGAAGGCCTTCATAGAGTCGTTATTCTTTGACATCTCTACAAAACACAAAAACAGTCACGACAAAGAGTTACAAAAGAGGAAGAAAAAGGAAATAAGTACAGAAACAAGTCAGACAAATACCCAAAACAGTTCGAACCAAGGATGGGTCATTCAAAAACCTTTTTGTATCAAGATGGGGCGGTTTCCCCCATAGATCCTCAAGAACAACAACAAAAGCACGCTCAACATCATCAAGCATCTCCCAAGTATAACGAGACACTCTCACATCCCTCTGCCACTCTAGAGGGAAAGAAGGCTCATCATTTTCGTCAAGAAAAAAGGGCCGGGCCCCCTCGACAGCACGAACCTTAAAGAAGTAATTCTTGAAATCCTTAAAGGACTCATCATACATAGCAAAAACTTTGTGGCCCTGGGCGGACCTGAAGGAAACCCAGGAAGCCTTCTTTTTTGAAGAACCGCCAGGCTTGGCAGAAACAAACAAGTAAAGAAACAGAGTCTGGGAAGGTGTTACATCTAGTTCACGGCAGAGAAGTTGAAAAATTTTAATAAAACCCCAGGAATTGGGGTGAAGCTGGGATGGAGCAATATTACACGACCACAACAGGTCGGTTTCAAAAGCAGTAAAAGGAAAAGTAAAATTCAACTGGCTGAAAAAGTAATCATAGGCATAAAAGAAGGGACGCTCCCTCTCAATGGAAGTCGGAAAGCAAACCCTCTCATCAGAATCAGGAGCAACAAGCTCGTAATCCCCCTCACGGGCATTGTTACCACAAATCCTATGACGCTTCCTCAGCTCTGTGCAAAATTCAGCGTCCACAACGGAAACACACAACAAAACAAGGGAGTCCAGCCAATCGGACATCCCCTCGGGAACTCTGGAAGACATCTCTACAATGTTATTGTGAGAAGACATGAGGCCAACTAAATCCTACAAGTAAGAAAAGAAAATGAGGTTACTACAAACATCTCGGACAAAGGAGAAAACAACTCGGACAATACTTCTCAGGCAATGAAAAGCAAGAAAAAGGAAAATCCCAAGACTCAACCCAAAGTCCTGGGACATCCTTTGGAGGCAGTAAGAAGGCAAGGTTTCCAGTTCGCATCCCAACATTTTTTAAACAAGAAAAAGACCTCAAACAAGCAAGCATTTTTAGAAGCATAAGTCATCACAGTTTACCAAACAAAAAAGCATTCCCAAAACGTCAAAACGCGCCAAGTAGAAATTGCTAAAGGTACGAACTTTCTCAAAATCGGAAACAAAAACGATCAAGTAAAGCAAGGAACAAGATGCAGATTCTCTATCAGAAGCAACAACAAAACCCTAGAAAGCCTCGACGAAAATGTCAAAAGAGCGCACGAAAGAAAGCCAAGGAAAACACGTTTACAGCGACAAACAAACGCAAGAATCATGAAAAGGTTCAAACTTTCAAACATGCAAAATCAAAGCTTCACCAAAAAACTAAAAATAAAGCCGCGAAAGAAGCAAGAAAGTTAGTACCAACCTGAAAAAGCAGCAGGCTTCGAGGAAGTTGAAGAGGGAAGGCGAAAATCTGGAATTGCTCTCTCAAAAGTAAAAGAGAAGACACGAGCAAAAGCAACGTCGCTGGGCTAAAATGCGGAACTGCAAAACTTCAGGCAGAGGCTTCAGAAAAATCAAACAACGCCGCAACACGAAAAAAGTTGAAAGCGAGAGAAATGCGAAGAAGTTATGAAAAGGGCGAAGAAGAGAAACCGTTTCTGGGTTTTCAAAATCAAGATAAAAGAGCCAAAGGGAAACGGGGCAATTAATGTTAAAATTAATGTAGACATTAAACCCTCGCACGTTTCCAAAGCGCCGATATAAAAGCGCGCGCTTTTAAGAAGAAAAACGTTCTACATTCAAAAGCTTCTACAAAGGAATCGACAAAATGCTTGAGTTTGGCTTCACTAAAGAAGGACCGAAGTCAAGGACTCGACCTCAAAAAGAAGAACCGAGCTCAAGCAGGGGCACTGTTCATACCCTGGGTCAAGCTGTCTGACCCGGGATGTTCTACAGACAAAGCGACCGACCTCTTCAGGTCAGGACAACCCGACCTCTTTTCAAAGAGCTCGGCCAAGTCACAGAAAAGCCCAAACAAAGGGCCCAAATAGAGGAAGACGTCCCAAATCCAAGGGCAGTCCAAGCCCATAGAGATAAAGGCGATTCCCTTAAAGATGACCTCACTTAAAGATAACATAAAGATAAGATAAGATAACTAACTTATCTTATCCACAGAAGGCCACATCTCACCATTATAAATACACTGGAGAACCCAGGTATAACTCATACTCTGATTCTACTTAATACCTGCTTAATACCCTTGCTAACTTAAGCATCGGAGTCTCTTGCAGGTACCCCCCACCCTTTGGGGACGAAGGATCAGCACCTCCACCAAGTCCAACAAGTCGGACACACCAGCTCCGGCCGATACCCACCTGCCGGACACGTCGGTTCCAACCAACACAGACGATCTCATCCAAGATCGACCTACAGTTTCAGGTAACCCACGGAACAGTCTCCTACTAAGTTATTTTTGTAATCCTCTTTTCTGGGCCTTTGTCAGGTCTCTTTAAGGGATTGCTTTTACAACTTGTTTTGTAGGAGACCAACTTTATTAGGTCGATTTCTGCTAAGTTGTTTTTGTAATCCTTTTTCTTGGACCTTTTGTCAGGTCTCTTTCAGGGATTACTTTTACAACTTGTCTTTGTAGGAGACCGACTTCGTTAGGTTGATCTCTTCTAAGTTATTTTTGTAATCCTCTTTCTTGGACCTTTTGTCAGGTCTCTTTCAGGGATTACTTTTACAACTTGTCTTTGTAGGAGACCGACTTCGTTAGGTCGATCTCTTCTAAGTTGTTTTTGTAATCCTCTTTCTTGGACCTTTTGTCAGGTCTCTTTCAAGGATTACTTTTACAACTTGTCTTTGTAGGGGACCGACTTCGTTAGGTCGATCTCTTTTAAGTTGTTTTTGTAATCCTCTTTCTTGGACCTTTGTCAGGTCTCTTTCAGGGATTACTTTTACAACTTGTCTTTGTAGGAGACCGACTTCGTTAGGTCGATCTCTTCTAAGTTGTTTTTGTAATCCTCTTTCTTGGACCTTTTGTCAGGTCTCTTTCAGGGACTACCTTTACAACTTGTCTTTGTAGGAGACCGACTTCGTTAGGTCGATCTCTTCTAAGTTATTTTTGTAATCCTCTTTCTTGGACCTTTGTCAGGTCTCTTTCAGGGATTACTTTTACAACTTGTCTTTGTAGGAGACCGACTTCATTAGGTCAATCTCTTCTAAGTTGTTTTTTTAATCCTCTTTCTTGGACCTTTTGTCAGGTCTCTTTCAGGGATTACTTTTACAACTTGTCTTTGTAGGAGACTGATGAGCGGATAATTTGTACGCTTTTTGGCATTGTTTTTAGTATGTTTTCAGTATCTTTTAGTTAGTTTTTAATATATTTTTATTAGTTTTTAGTTAAAATTCACTTTTCTGGACTTTACTATGAGTTTGTGTATTTTTCTGTGATTTCAGGTATTTTCTGACTGAAATTGAAGGTTCTGAGCAAAAATCTGATTCAGAGACTGAAAAGGACTGCAGATGCTGTTGGATTCTGACCTCCCTGCACTCGAAGTGGATTTTCTGGAGCTACAGAAGCCCAATTGGCGCGCTCTCAACGGCATTGGAAAGTAGACATCCTGGGCTTTCCAGCAATATATGATAGTCCATACTTTGCCCAAGATTTGATGGCCCAAATCGGCGTAGCAATTCGGCCTCAGAAATTCCAGCGTTAAACGCCGGAACTGGCATAAAACTTGGAGTTAAACGCCCAAACTGGCATGAAAGCTGGCGTTTAACTCCAGAAAAGGTCTCTACACGAAAATGCTTCATTGCTCAGCCCAAGAACACACCAAGTGGGCCCGGAAGTGGATTTTTCTGTCATTTACTCATTTCTGTAAACCTTAGGATACTAGTTTACTATTAATAGGACCTTTTGACATTGTATCTGTACCTCATGACATTTTACACGTTTCTTTGTGTACATTCCACGGCATGAGTCTCTAAACCCCATGGTTGGGGGTGAGGAGCTCTGCTGTGTCTTGATGGATTAATGCAATTACTACTGTTTCTTATTCAATCATGCTTGCTTCCATTCTAAGATATCACTTGCTCTTAACCCGGATGAATGTGATGATCCGTGACACTCATCATCATTCTCAACTATGAACATGTGCCTGACAACCACCTCTGTTCTACTTTAGATTGAGTAGATATCTCTTGGATTCCTTAACCAGAATCTTCGTGGTATAAGCTAGAACTGACGGCGGCATTCAAGAGAATCCGGAAGGTCTAAACCTTGTCTGTGGTATTCTGAGTAGGATTCAATGACTGAATGACTGTGACGTGCTTCAAACTCCTGAAGGCGGGGCGTTAGTGACAGACGCAAAAGAATCACTGGATTCTATTCCGGCCTGATGAGAACCGACAGATGGATAGCCGTGCCGTGACAGGGTGCGTTGAACATTTCCAATGAGAGGATGGGAGGTAGCCACTGACAACGGTGAAACCCTACATACAGCTTGCCATGGAAGGAGCTTTGCGTGTTTGATGAAGGAGACAGTAGGAAAGCAGAGATTCAGAAGATGGAGCATCTCCAAAGCCTCAACCTATTCTCCATTACTGCTGAACAAGTACCTATTTCATGTTCTTCTGCTTTTCACAATCAATCCTGATAATTTCTGATATCCTGACTAAGATTTACAAGATAACCATAGCTTGCTTCAAGCCGACAATCTCCGTGGGATCGACCCTTGCTCACGCAAGGTATTACTTGGACGACCCAGTGCACTTGCTGGTTAGTTGTGCGGGATTGCAAAAGTGTGATTGCAATTTCGTGCACCAGAGACCGACTTCGTTAGGTCGATCTCTTCTAAGTTGTTTTTGTAATCCTCTTTTTTGGACCTTTTGTCAGGTCTCTTTCAGGGATTACTTTTACAACTTGTTTTGTAGGAGACCGACTTCGTTAGGTCGATCTCTTCTAAGTTATAGCAATTCCTCTTTAATAGGGTTGGCCAGACCTCTTTCCAGGGATTTGCTGATAACTTGGTTTGACTTGGTCCGACTTTTTGGTGTCGGCCAGTCTTTTTAAGTTATTATGTAGCAATCCATAAGACCTCGTCAGGTTCTTTTTTGGGATCACTTTCGATAACTTCTTGCATTATTCTGTGTTCATCTTTTGCCGATTTGTAGATTGTGGTTTCTGTCCTGGTTTAATCGACCTTTAGGTGAATCGCTTTTTCACCTTTGTCGGTCGATTATTTCTATCAAGATCGTATAGTGAATCTGTTTTTCACTTCTTGTTCGATCCGTTGCTTTATAATCGGATGATGAATGCTTCAGATTAATGCGTCTTGAGCACTTGTAGAATATCTGAAATGTATTTTATTTAAAGAAAGTGCAAATATATACAGGCGGGAATTTTTCATACCCTTAAGTTGGATTAAATCTCAATCTTTGACGCCTCATTAAAAAACCTTTTCAGGAAAAAGAGTGCATCTTGAGATCTTTTACCTTTCATAGCTATAGTACCTTCTTAGGTTACAGGCGTGCCATGACCTGGGGAGTTCTCATCCCTCGAGTTCGGACAGTCAGTAGTAGCCCTTCCCAAGTACTTCTGTGACTCGGTAGGGTCCTTTCCAGTTAGCTACCAGCTTTCCTTCTCCAGGTCGAGTTGTTCCAATATCATTTCGGATTAAGATGAGATCATTCTCCATGAAGTCTCTTGGCACTACCTTTTGATTATACCTGGAAGCCATTCGCCGCTTTAGTGCTTCTTTTCTGATCCGAGCTCTTTCTTGGATTTCCGGAAGTAGGTCAAGTTCTTCTCTTTGAAGTTGATAGTTGGTTTGTTCATTGTAGTGGACTACTCGGGGAGACCCTTCTTCAACTTCTATTGGAATCATTGCCTCCACTCCGTATGCTAGTCGAAATGGGGATTCGTTTATAGTGGAATGTGGAGTTGTTCGATACGCCCATAGGACTTGTGGAAGTTCCTCGGCCTAAGCTCCCTTTGGGGGTGTTCGACGGAAGTGAACTGGTGTTTTATATTCAAGTCGGCCGCTAACTTTCTGAAGCCTGCATCTGTGAATTGGGTGCCATTGTCTGTGGTGATGGAGTATGGGACCCCAAATCTTGTAACGATGTTCCTATATAGGAATTTCCGGCTTCTTTGAGCAGTGGCATTGGCTAGGGGTTCTGCCTCGATCCATTTCGTAAAATAGTCTACCCCTACTATGAGGAATTTTACTTGTCCCGATCCCTGTGGGAAGGGTCCGAGAAGATCGAGTCCCCATTTTGCAAATGGCCAGGGTGAGATCACGCTAATGAGTTTTTCTGGCGGGACGATGTGAAAGTTGGCATGCTTCTGACATGGTGGACATGTCTTTACAAATTCTGTAGCTTCCTTTTGTAGAGTTGGCCAATAGAATCCTACCCGGAGTACCTTTTTGGTGAGAGCTTGCGCTCTGAGATGATTACCACAAATGCCGCTGTGTACTTCCTCCAAGACTTCTTTTGTGTTGGAGGTCGGTACGCATTTTAACAATGGTGTTGAGATCCCTCTTTTTTATAGGATGTTATTTATGATAGTGTAGTACTGTGCCTCCCTTTTTAACCTCTTTGCATCCTTTTCATCTTTGCCTCCTTTTCTGTTTTGGTGCTGGCTAGCTTTGAGAGTGCGTCAGCTCGGGCATTTTGCTCGCGGGGTATGTGGCAAATCCTATATTCCCCGAGTTGTCCGAGCTGTTCTTTGGTTTTATCCAAATATTTTTTCATGGTAGGATCTTTGGCTTGGTAGCTTCCCGCTATTTGCGAGGTGATGACTTGTGAGTCACTGTAGATGTTGAGTTTCTGAGCTCCAACTTCCCTAGCCAGCTTCAAACCAGCTAATAATGCTTCATATTCCGCTTGGTTGTTTGAGGCTGGGAATCCGAATTTCAGGGAAAGCTCAAGTTGGGTTCCTTGGTTGCTTTCGATTATCACACCTGCACCACTTCCAGCTTTATTTGAGGAACTGTCCACGTATATGTTCCACTCTATGGGGATTTCTGTGGTATCTGTGAATTCTGCGATGAAGTCGGCTAGGTATTGTGATTTGATGGTTGTCCGTGCCTCGTACTGGAGGTCGAACTTGGACAACTCGATTGCCCACTGTAGGATTCTTCCTGCTAGATCTGTTTTATGCAATATTCCTTTTATGGGCTGGTTGGTCCGAACTTTAATGGTGTGCACTTGGAAGTACGGGTGAAGTCGTCAAGATGCAAGTATCAGAGCGTAGGCGAACTTCTCTATTTTCTGGTAGTTTAGCTCTGACCCCTGTAGTGCTTTACTAATGAAGTAGACGGGTTGTTGTCCCCCTTCGTCTTCTCTAATTAATGCTGAGGCTATTGCCCGACTTCCTACTGCGAGGTACAGTATGAGTGGTTTTCCCTCTCGTGGTCGAGATAGGATGGGGGGCTGTCCCAAGAATTCTTTAAAGTCTCGGAAGGCTTGCTCACATTCCGTTGTCCACTCGAAGTTCTTTCCCTTCCTTAAGGTAGCGTAGAAGGGGAGGGACCTTATTGCTGACCCTGCTAGGAATCTGGACAAGGCTGCCAATCTTCTATTGAGTTGTTGTACCTCTTTGACGCAGGTTGGGCTTTTCATGTTGAGCATGGCCTGGCATTTATCTGGATTTGCCTCGATTCCTCTTTGTGTGAGCATAAAGCCCAAAAATTTACCTGCTTCCACTGCGAAGGTGCATTTAGCCGGGTTGAGTCGCATGTTGTGCTTCTGTATGGTGTCGAACACTTGAACCAAGTCGGTTAGTAATGTTTCCTCACTTTGTGTCTTTATCAACATGTCGTCCACATAGACCTCCATGATTTTTCCGATGTGGTTTGAGAAGACTTTATTCATTAGCCTTTGATAAGTGGCTCCCGCATTTTTAAGGTCGAAAGGCATTACGATGTAGCAATAATTCGCTTTTGGTGTGAGAAACAAGGTTTTTTCTTGATCCGATGGATACATTGGGATCTGGTTGTACCCTGAGTATGCGTCCATGAACGAGAGATACTTATATCCTGATGAGGCATATACTAGAGCGTCCATGCTTGAGAGTGGATAAGGGTCTTTTGGGCAGGGTTTGTTGAGGTCGGTGTAGTTAGTGCACATTCGCCACTTCCCATTTGACTTTTTCACCAAGACGACATTTGCTAGCCATAATGGATATTTAACTTCTCTTATGAATCCTGCCTCTAGTAGTGCTTGTACTTGTTCTTCTACAGCCTGAGACCGTTCTGGCTCGAGTTTTCTTCGTCTTTGTTGTACTGGCCGGGATCCCGGGTAGACTGCCAGCTTGTGGCTCATTAGTTCGGGATCTATGCCTGGCATGTCGGCAGCTTTCCATGCGAAGAGATCAACATTATCTCGTAGAAACCGTATTAGTGATTCTTTTGCGTCTCCTTTCAGGATCGTGCCAATATTAGTTGTTTTGTCTGAGGTATCTCCGATCTGAACTCTTTCTATTTCTCCTTCGGGTCGTGGGCGGAGTTCTTCTCGTCTCTGATCTCCGCCGAGTTCGATTGTGTGGAACTCTCCTCCTTCGCCTCGGAGATTTAGACTTTCGTTATAACAGCGACGCGCCATCTTTTGATCTGCTTTTATTGTAGCTATCCCTTCTGTAGTTGGGAATTTCATACATAGATGTGGAGTTGAAACTATTGCTCCGAGTTGATTTAACATCGTCCGACCTATTAAGGCATTGTAGGCTGAGCTTACGTCGACCACGATATAGTCTATCTTAAGTGTTCTGGATTGGTTCCCCTTTCCAAAGGTTGTGTGTAACGATACGTATCCTAGTGGCTGTACTGGGGTGTCCCCAAGTCCGAACAGGCTGTTCGGGTATGCTTTTAGCTCCTTTTCTTCTAAGCCGAGCTTGTCAAAGGCAGTTTTGAATATAATGTCGGCGGAGCTTCCTTGATCAATTAATGTACGGTGGAGGTTGGCGTTTGCCAATATAATTGTGATGACCATGGGGTCGTCTTGTCATGAGATGATTCCGGATGCATCTTCTTTGGTAAACGTGATTGCTGGGATGTCTGGCACTTCTTTCTTGCCTTCGACGTGGTATACCTCTTTGAGGTGTCGCTTGCAGGATGACTTGGAGATTCCTCCTCCAGCAAATCCGTCGTGTATCACGTGGACATGTCTTTCCGGTGTGCGGGGTGATCGTTCAGATCGTTCGACATCTTCATCCCTTCTTCTTTTTCTTGGTTCTTTATCTCGGTAGGCAGAACCGAACATCGAGGCTTCGCCAAGTCGAGAATTTTTCTCCATGTTGATGTACTTCTGTGCCCATTCTTGTACTTCGTCTAGGGATGTCGGGTACCTCTTTGATATAGATTGGCTAAATGGTCCTTCTCGTAGGCCATTTATGAGGCCCATGATGGCAGCTTCTGTTGGTAGACTTTGTATGTCCATGCATGTTTTGTTGAATCTTTCCATGTAGTTGCGAAGACTCTCCCGATCTCCTTGCTTGATCCCTAGTAGGCTGGGTGCGTGTTTGGCTTTGTCCTTTTGTATGGAAAATCGGGCCAGGAACTTTTTGGCCAGGTCGTCGAAACTCGAGATGGATTTTGGAGGTAGGTTGTCAAACCATCTAATGGCTGTCTTGGTAAGAGCTGTTGGAAAGGCTTTGCAGCGAACTGCATCTGAGGCATCAATGAGGTACATTCTACTTCTGAAGTTGCTGAGATGGTGGTTGGGGTCCGAGGTGCCGTCATATAGAGTCATATCCAGAAGTTTGAAATCTTTTGGGATTTTGGTCTTCATAATTTTCCTGGTGAATGGATCTCGATCTTTCTGAGAGCTATCCTCTGTGGAGGGTCGAGTAGCTTTAGTTTTGAGATCAGCTTCGAGTTTCATAAGCTTATCTTCTAATTCTCGGCGCCGCCTTATCTTCCGACGTAGATCCTCTTTGTTTTCGCGTTGATGTTGGGCTTCTTCCTCAAGTTGCTTTAATCGATTTTGAAGTGCTTCTATCGCCCCTGGATTTGATGAATTTTTGCCTCCATTGGATTCCAGAGTATCTTTAAGTGTAGCATCCGTGTTCTTGTGTGGCGTTCTATCTTCCAAACCTGAGTCGTGGTCGTTGTCATGGTTGTCCGCCATGGTATTGGGATGACTTCCAGGTTCCTCAGCAACGGTGCCAATGTTCTGAGGGTTACCTGAAACTATAGGTCGATCTCGGTCGAGATCTTCTGTGTTGGTCGGAACCAATGCGTCTGGCAGGTATATAGCCGCCGGAGCTGGTGTGTCCGACTTGTGGAACTGAAAGTGCTGCTGATCCTTCGTCCCCGGAGGGTGGGGGGTACCTGCAAGGGACTCCGATGCTTAAGTTAGCAAGGGTATTAAACAGGTATTGAGTAGAATCAGAGTATGAGTTATACCTGGGTGCTCCAGTGTATTTATAATAGTGAGATGTGGCCTTCTGTGGATAAGATAAGTTAGTTATCTTATCTTATCTTTATCTTATCTCTAAGTGAGGTCATCTTTATCTTTAAGGGAACCACCCTTCTCTCTGTAGGCTTGGGCCGCCTTAGGATTTGGGGCGTGTTCCTCTATCTGGGCCCTTCTTTGGGCTTTCTGGGGACTTGACCGAGCTCCTTGGGAAGAGGTCGGGTTGTCCTGACCTGAAGAGGTCGGTCGCTTTGTCTGTCGAACATCCCGGGTCAGACAGCTCGACCCAGGGTATGAACAGTATTCAATTGAAAAATAAAAAAAATATATGAACTTAATTAAAAATTCAATAAAACCATAAGAATATGTAATTAAATTTTTTATAAACTTATAAAATTTAAAATAGAATCATTAATGATTCTTTTAATCAAAACTATATACATGAGAATAGGGGTGGCAATATGTACCCTACCCGCGAGTACCCAACCCGATCCCACCCGTTCGGGTAGGGTTGCCAACCCGATCTGCAGCGGGTAGGGTTTTCGTGCAGGTCGGGTAGGGTGTGGGTTGAGGCTCAACCCTACCTGACCAACCCGCATCCTATATATGTATATGTTATATACTTATATAAAAACATGTTCTAAGTGGATGTTGAACCAAATACCTCTCACTAAATGCAAAAGATCCTTAGTTATTAAAAGAAGATCATTAATTGATAATTTAATAAATTTTTTTACATAAAAGTCAGTTCTATTTTAAATTACACTACAAGAAAATGGAACATTTGTAACAAAAAATTTGTATTAAACTTAAAATTATTACAAAAAAATAGTATTTTGTAATAATAATTTGTGATTGTTACAAAAGAATAATATTTTGTAACAATATTACAAGTTGTTACAAAACATGATAATATTTTGTAACAACCCGTTTTATTTTGTTACAAATTATGTTAATTTTTGTAACGAGATGGTGTTTTGTTACAATATATTGTAATATTTTGTAACAAAAAAAAAGTCGTTGCAAAAATTTAAAATATTTTGTAACAAAAGATTTTTGTTTCAAAACCTTCAATTGTTTTGTAACAAAAAATTAATTTGTCAAAAAATTTAACATTATTTGTAACAAGTTACTTAGTTTGTCACAAAATGTAAGTATATTTTATAACAAAAAAATTATTTCAAAATGTTAAACACTTAAAGAGTAAAAAAAATTGTTTATATAATTTTTTTAGAATAATTTTATTTTGTTTCAAAAATTAAAATATTTTACATAATGTAAGACCCAGAACTTTTGAAAAAGGACTATCATGAGCCAATTTCAAATTCAATATTTTTGTAGTTTTAATTTCAGAAATTTATTTATTAAAAATAATTAAAGTAAATTTTGATTAATTGAATTTGAAATAAATTAAGATCTTTATTCAATTTTATAATTATTGAGATATTTTCTATATTTAAATTATAACGTTAGTAGTTATGAAATAATAAGAATTTTATGACTTAATTTAAATAATTAATATTTTTATAATTCAATACTTTAATTTTTAGACCTAAAAAAAATTAATCTTATTATCTAGTAGACTCAATTAAAATATTTTATTTTAAATTAATTAGTACTTTGGTACAACAAATAATATTTTAAAGTCATTTTTAAATATTTTAAAAGAGTTCAAATTAATATCCTATGCCCCAATTTTATTCAAATTATTCTACTCTAATTAAACACAAAAATTCCCAAATCAAACCCTATTTTCCAACTAACCCTAATTCTAATTTAACCTAATCCTAACTCCCCTGACCCACCCAACAGCCACAAGCCCACAACCCCCTATCCTAAACACACACACACACACACACATACACACACACACACACACACACACACACACAACACAACACAACACACACAACAATCTCAGGAAAGGGGAAAGCATAATCAAACGAAGGAAGAGAAGGGGAAAGCAGAATCAGGGATGGGGAAGAGAGGGGGAGACTGCGCCTGTTGCTGCCGTTGGAAAACAGAACCGTGGCGGAGGGAGCACCAGAGGAGGAGGAGCTCGTCGCCGCCACTGCGCCTTAATGCATACGCCGCTGCTGTCGTCCAGGGAGCCGCCACCTCTGTTCGTCATCGTTATTTGTCCTCACCACGTCGCCGCCATCCTTGAGTTCACGAAGAAGGAGACTGACGGGAGGAAGTGGCGCGCACGGGAGAGGAAAAAACTGCCTCTGCGCCGCCATTGTCCACAAGCTCGACCGCCTCACCATTGTCGTCGCCGAGCTTCCATAGCCGCCGCGTTTCACTACGGTTGAGGGTGTCTCCACCACCGAACCTTGGTCGATGATATTGCCACTACACACGAGAGGAAGAGGAGCGATGAGACAGAACACGACTAAGGGAGAGAAAGGGGGTCGTTGTCGCCGCTGGGATTCTTAGGTGCCGCCGTCTTGAAGCTGCCGCCACCATATTTCACCTTGGCCAGCAGCATCCCCCTTGTTCTGATTTCAATTTTCCCAATTTTGAAATGTAATCCCTTTCACCTTTGTTCTGTTTTAAATTTTTTTCTCTGCTATGTTCCTGTTTCACTCATGGTAGCATGTATCTCTGATTTACTTCAGCCCCTTTGCTTCATTTGTTTGTCTACTACAATCATCTGGAATACTGGCATTGGTGCTATTACAGATCTGCTAGAGTTGCTGTCTGGTGAGTCCAATGCTACTTCTTTATTTCTAGAGTGATCTTTTCCGTGATTACGGTCTATTTGCACGTTTTATTGTCACTGTTATGCTTGTTCTGAGTCAGAGTGTGACATATTTGAGTATGGTTGCCTATATTGTTAGTTTATAATCTGCTGATGTTAGCTAAAATATTGTTGCCTATATTGTTAATAGATTCTGCTGATGTTGTTGTGGTTGAAAAGAGAGAGCTCACGCAGAAAGGGAGAAGAAGTAGAAGAGAATAGGAAAAACGGATCGTATTGTTGCTTTCTTCAGAAAACAAATGATTGGTACAATAACTATATATAGAACTTGCTATTAGTATTCACAAAATCTAAATGGTACTAGCGGAAAGATACAAGGAGATTTGGTTAAGATTCTAGAATGGGGTCTTGCTAGCATATGCTGGATATGCATTTTGTCTTAAGTAATGTGTGTATAAATTTAAATACTGAACAAGAACAAGTACTAAAAATCATTCTTATTACAATAGATGCTAATATAATGGCTGCATAGAAATCTGAACAAGTACTAAAAATCATAAATGGATAGCTCCATAGTAATGGAAATCGAACAATATTAGTTACAACTACAAAGTAAAACTTGCCTCCATTTGGTGAGTTGGATAGGATTGTACGTTTCTCGCAACATTCCTTGTTGATGGGCCATGTGGACTACCTATAGATGGCAATGAAAATCATGAGAAGAATGATGAGATGAAATCTGGGAACTGCAAAACATCAACATATCATGGGAAAGGATTTGATTCAAAAAACCGCACAGTGTGCAAGTGTGCTGGTTTATACATGTTGTACTAACTTGATTTCGTGGGATATTTTTTAATGCAGCTACTCAAGACTCAGAAAAAGGCAAGGGCTGGAAGCGATTTGAGTTTGACAAGGATGCGCCTCTTGAAGATGAGGAAATTGAAGGTTGGACTTGTTTGCCAATTTCATTATTCTAAATAAATTTGCCCAGATTTCTTTATTGCAAATACAATCTGTTTTAAAATGGACAATTTTTTTAGTTTTCCTATATTTTCCTGATAATGTAAACTTCATTTTTAATTTATCCAATGTTGAGTACTGTTGTTGTGTGCTTGTTAATACCACCAATACTTACTGATTTTAATTGTTCATTGCTTAGTCATGGTGATTCTTTTAATTATTGAATGCCAATGATATTTTTTCTTATAAATGATGATGAATAATGGTTTGGGGTTTGGCTTGAAGCCTGAAACTTAATTGAACTGATTGTATTTGCCCACCTATCTGCAGTGGCTGAAGATGATGCTTCCTTGGTCAAGCAAATTGGCTAGAGTTTCCAGTATTCTAAAATAGAGGTATATTCCTCTTCTTATATTCATGAATAGTCAGTTTTGTTTCTTGTTAACATACATGCATCATCTATGTATGGAAGACTAAACATAGATCGAATCCATTTTCTTATCAAGGCAAAAAGGGAGGAACAAATCCAAGCTGCTCATGACGAAGCCATGTTTGGTGCTTCAGCACTTCCACCTCCTACCAGTACTGACAGTGAGCATGAAAGGGAGAATGAGAAAGAAGTTGATAAAAAAGCTGTTGTTACAAGCCTCTTAAGTGAAACAGTAAGTGGTTTCACTGCAGACTTATGTGGATAAGCATGATGAGTCATTTTAGTAATCCTTGTATTTGTGTGTGCATTTGTTGTTGAATAATTTCTCACATTAAGTTGTTATTGCTACTCTATACTTGCTGTTGGTTGCTGCTGATTTTTCTCCCTCATTGCTTGCTTATTGAATGATTGTTAAATTCAATGAGAAAGGAAATGCTGCTGAGTTATTGTTGCTTGTGTTGGTTGCTGAACTGAGATTGGTTTTATTGATAAATCTGTTGCTGAAATCGTTTAGTTTGACTTGATTGATTTTCTATTGAATTAATGGATAAACTGCTATGCCCCGGCTGCTTGCAAGTGTAATAGTTATTGACTTCAATGAATAGAATGCTGCCTAAATCCATTACCTTTGTTCATTTTACTGTTTTGGGTGCTGTATGATGCGCCATTGATTGCTGTTCTGCTGAGTGCTGCTCTGCTTCTTGCTGGTTGGATTGGTTTTAATTGTTTCCTCATGTTTTCTTGCTGGAATTGGCTTATTTACTTCCTTCCTATGAATTCATTATGATTTTTTATATTTTTAACTGTCAAAGAATTCACATGGAATTTGAATTGATTGATTGAAATTGTGAAATAGGCAAATTTACTGCTGAAATGTTGCCGGAATTTATTTTAAGCTGTTTTCAATATTCATCTTTGATTCAATTAATTAATTGAGTTGGTATTTAATTGCTTTTGGTTTTCAACTGTTGCTAAGCTCAATTGATTGATTATCCGGCTAAGTGCTTCACTGTTTTGGTTGTTGGAAGCTGGAAGCTTCGGATTTTGTTATTCACTATTTGGTTGTTGTCCTATTTGGTTGCTCAATTAAACTGCATTGTGTTGTTTGAAAGGGTGCAAGTTGTGAATTGGTTGTGTTTGTTAGAACCGTGGACGGTGGAAATATCCAAGTTTTAGGGGAGGTTCTGCCAAAAAATCATTAGTGAAAAAATTATAATTAGTGTTATATCTTGTTTCTAACTTTTTTGTTTCGGTTTTTCTTATTTACAGGAGTGCTAAAATGGTGACCATATGCTACCTTGAGGGCTCATGAATGTTTTGATGCATAGAGACACTAATCTATGTTAGAACTTTTATGTTAGAACTTTTATGTTATGGTTGAACTAATCAATGTACTCACTAGCTAATGTTATTTTGTTTCAAGACAATTTTAGCTAAAAGGATCTTGTTTGACTTATGTATGTTTTTGCATATTATATCCATGTAAACCTGCTTATTAAAAGCGTTAATATATTAGTTAATTTAAAAAATTATTTAATAAATTATGCATGTAATTTATAATAAAAAAAATTGTTACAAAATAATTAATTTGCTTTTGTAACTAAAGAAAAAAATGTTACAAAATCATGTTACATTTTGTAACAAAATTTTTTGATAAGAAAAAAATTGACTTTCACGAAAAATACCTTTAAGATCAAAATTTGTTACCATTTTTGTAACGGCTTCTGATTTTTTGTATCAGGAAAAATTGTTACAAAATATGGTATTGAATTGTAACAGTTCTATTTTTCGTTACAAAAACTTTTTGTAACGGGACTTACTGCAATGGACCCTTTTTTGTTACAAAAAACTTTTGTTTCAAAATTTCGACGTTTTGTAACAATATTTTTTGTTACAAATACGCCTTTTTCTTGTAGTGTTATCATCAAGTTATCTAATAATATTGCATCTTTTTTTGTAACCCGCGGGTAGGGTCAGGTACCCGCGGGTTAAGAGCGGGTAGGGTTAGGATTGAGATATTCTCAACCCACGGATAGGGTAGAGTTGAGTTTATATAAAAATCTCAACCTGTAGGTAGAGTTAGGGTTGACTCCAAACCCTACCCTACCCTACCCATTGCCACATGAGAACTAAAATAACTCAAAATGCATTAAAAATAAGTATCTGCTAATTTTTTATATTCGATATTTTGATTTTATTTTATCTGTATTTTTTTACAAATTTATTTTTAATATTTTTTATTAGTTTTAATTCAAGCATTTTCAACAATAGTTAAACACAATTATTTCATTCGTATTTTGTATTGTTAAATATGTCTAAATTATATAATAATCACCCTATACTATTTATAATGAAATACTGATAATATTGACAGTTTTTTTTGTAACCAACAAAAATATAAAACATTAATATAAATGATTACGATTACTTAACAACAGAGAAGACACTATAAAAAAATCATCAGATACCGTTGAATTTATTGATAGATTTACTAAAAAATCTATCGATAAATTCAAATTAAAAAACAAAAAATTCTCAACCAAAAATTAATAACAAACTAAAAATCATAACAAGAGAGTTAGATGCAACTCAATAATAACTAATTATGTCAAATTAAACAAATTATCTAAACCTACATCAAAATTAAAAATTGAAAAACAAAAAAAATTAGTATAAAAATTATGGAATAAAAACAGAAAAAATAAAAAGTAAAGTCAGTGAACTCACCCACACTGCAAAAGTAGAACCAAGAACACAGCAATGGAGGAATCACGAGAAAAGGAAGCAAATGATAACAATGTGGCAAGAATTAAGTAGGACTGGCAGTGAGAATGTGAGGTGGCGAGAACGTTTCAACCACAAGCCACGGTCACTAAATAAAGAGCGGGATAGGGTTAGGTTCAAAAGGGGTTAGGATTTTTTATTTATAATGATGTGAAAAAGGAATGAAATAGAAAGAGAGCTAAGGGCAACCTACCTGGAGGAGGGAGAAGAGATGCAGGTTGGCGATTAAGGGAGCAATGACCGTGGTAGCAATGGCGGGAGCGATGAAAATGTTGCTGATAGAGCGACCAATGCAGTGCAAGGAGCACCTAGCCGAGTTCATGCAGTCTTTGGACGCAGTTGGTGGCGACCGACAACGGTGGAGGGGCTGTCGAAGGTGGTTTTAGGGGAGAGAGGGGGGAGAGAGAGCGGAAAAGGTTAGAAAGAGAGGGAGAGTAGTTTGAAAATGAAGGGGAGGGGGTTTGGTGTTTGAATTCAAGGTAAGATTATCGACGGATTACCGGTTAAAAAATCCGACAGTAACGCTTTGAAAGTGACCAAAACGAAGCGTTACACTAATTAGGATTATCGACGGATAAATCCGACGGTAATCTCGGCACCAGTTTTTGTTGTTTTTCCTCTAATCATTACCGGCGAATTTACCGTCGGAAAATCAAATCCAATGGTAATCTTTTTATCTGAAAACTTTATTGCCAAATGCGCCAGTAAACCCGTTGCTAACGTCTGACGGAAAATCTGACGATATTCAGCGTTTTTCATGTAGTGAGATACCTTATTATCAAAATAACAATAAAAATTAGCCCAAATTAAAAACAACACTGGTAAACATCATCCTATTCACAATATACCAACGTTCTAACAATCGTACCAGACATCGAACCGTTCTAGCTAATAGTTTATTGGTTTATTAGTCCAACCGATTTAACTGTAATTCAACCAGAAAAATCATATTATAATGAACTAAAAAATATTATAAATAAACATCCTAAAATATAATTTCACTATCCAACAGCACATCACTATATATAAAAATTACAACACAAAATAGTAGCATAGCAGAACAACAATCACTAATCAATAATCAACTGAATCATTCAATCTAAGCACAATTAAGTCAGCATGACATTCATAATTTAGGCACAATTAAGTCACAAAACACAAAATAACAACACATCACTATATATAAAAATCACAAAACACAAAACAGCAACACAACAAAACAGCTATAACTAATCGATAATTAATTAATCATTCAATTTAAGCACGATTAAGTCATCAAGATAGTCACAATCTAAGCACAATTGAGTCACAAAACACAAAACATCAGCACAATTTTGATAAAGATCAACAAGGTTAACCAGTGAACTAAATCAATTGAATCAACACAATTTTAACAAAGATTAACCAGCAAAATAAATACAAGAAAATAGAGTATAATACAACTATATTCAAATTTCAATATGAGTAGCATTAGCAGAATTCCAAAAAAAAATCATTATTCTAAGTAAAGAATGGAAAACAAAGAACAAAAGTAAAAAAATGAAGTCATTGCTTTTGTTCTGAGCAGTCTAAGCAGAGGGATAGAAGAACAATAGATATGGAGACAGAGACCAGGCAACGAGCAAGACGACAGATAGTGCAGAAGCGCAGCTAAGCAAAAAAAGAACAAGCACCAGCAGTGACTGTGAGTGATGCATGAGCATCTTTAGTAATTTTCTCATTTTATTTAAGATTCTTGTAATTTAATTGATTTTATGTGGAGTTATTTTGATCTTTGATATGTTTAGAATATTGTTAAAAGATTTTAAGTAAGGCCAAAGAAAAAAGAGGAACAAGCAGAGAAGCCCTAGGGAGCTGTAACGCCTTCGAAGTACATGCCTGTTGGGTCTATCCAAGTACTAATACCGAAAGAATGTGAGAATCTGACATCGGATTTTGTTACACTAGATTCTGTAAGTACCTTCTGTATCAGGCTACGATTTCTAGTTCCGGGCTTAGTACTTGCTGGTGCGAAATTTATAACCTACAAACTAACCGGCAAGTGCACCGGGTCATACCAAGTAATAGCTCAGGTGAGTGAGGGTCGATCCCACGAGGATTGATGGACTAACCAACAACGGTTAAATGATTTACTTAGTTAGGCAAGCAGAAAAGAGTGTTTTGGTGTTCAAAAACATTAAACAATAAATTCAAAATATTAGAAAGACATGCAAGTAAATAAGTTGGGAAGAACAATATGAAGAAGGCAGTTAAGGTTTCAGAGTTATCTATTTTCTGGATTGACTTTTCTTACTAACTATTTTAATCATGCAAGATTTAATTCATGGTAAACTATATGTGACTATACCCTAATTCCTTAGACCTTTCTAGTCTCCTTTAACTTTCATCAATTGCCAATTCCTTGGACAATTAATTCCAATTAGAGGGTAAAGATCAAATTCCAGTTTATATGCCACAAAAATTCTAATTACCCAAAAATAAGAGGATATATGTCACGTATCCCGTTAAATCTAAATAATTAAAATTTAGGAGAAATTGTTTTCAAGTTGTTGTTCAAGTAAAGAGCTTTTCCAAGTTATACAAGAACTCAATTAGAACATGGGTCATACTTCCGTTCCATTCAAATTCATAAAATAAAGAACGAAAATAATTCTTGAAATATAAATCAAAACATGAATTAAAATAGAAAAATAATAATATCAATTCATACAATAGACAGAGCTCCTAACCTTAACAGTGGAGGTTTAGTTGCTCATGACTCAGAGAAAATAAGGATTTTGGTAAATTGGAAAGTACGAAATGTAAATTGGAATAGAATTCCCTAATGGAATCCCCTCTAAAGAAGAAAAGTTTCTCCTTTTTATATCTAATCCTAATTAATTTAAAAAATCTATTTTCTAAAATTAAAATAATATCTTTTCCTATTTTAAAATCAAATTTGAATTTAAATCAGAATTAATTATAGCAATCAGCAAGTCTTCAATTGATGGATAGGGACCACTTGATTCCTTCACTCTGCAGCCTCTGATATGTGCTTTCTGGGATGAAAACTGGGTTAAAAATAGCCCAGAAATCGCCCCCAGCATTTTCTGTGTTTTCTGCATGTGGCGCATATCACGCGTACGCGTCAATCACGCGTATGCGTCGATGATCTTCTTCGCGTGTCACGCGTACGCGTCAGGTACGCACACGCGTCTCCGTGCAACTTTTCTTTTCACGTGTACGCGTCAAGTACGCAGACGCGTCGCCATGGAAAGCTCCAAATCACGCGCACGCGTCAGGTACGCGCACGCATCGCTCCTCGATGTCATCTCCTTTAATTCTTGTAGTGCAGAAACTCCATCAAATCCAGCTAAATGCTTCCTAAAATAGACAGAATTGCACAAGACTCAAAGTAGCATCCATAGTGGCTAAAAGATAATTAATTCTTGATTAAACTCAACAATTTAAATCCAAATTTATTAGGGAAAGATAGGAAAGATGCTCACGCATCACTTGCCAACTTAGATAACATATCAATACGTGTGTTTTGTTCTCTAGGTACGTGCCTAATTAGAAAAGAATAAAAAAATCGTACCTCTTGTTGTACTTTTTTCAAGTACTTTTGCAGTAGTGGGTCCCACACTTGGTATTCTTCATTAACTTGGGACGTCACTAACTATGAGTCACTAAACACGATTATCTCTATAACTCCAACATCTCGAGCTAATGCTAAACCTGCAAGCAAAGCTTCATATTCATCCTCATTATTCAAAATGGAAAAATCATATTTGATGGAGGCCTCAATCACCATGTCATCTCCCCTTATTAGGATTAGACCATCACCTCCATACCTGATATTGGAGGCTCCATCTACATGAAACTCCCATGTCGGTATGTCGGAGATTGGGTGAGTCATTTCGGCCAAAAAGTCTACCATTGTTTGGGCCTTGATAGCGCAGCATAGTTCATGGCGTATATCAAATTGGGATAATTCTATTGACTTACTCATCATCTGACCTGCTAGATCGGGATTTTGTAAAACTTTCTTAATTGGTTGGTCGAATCTCACAATGACTAAATAACTCTGGAAGTACTGGCGTAACTGACGAGCCAATGTTAGTAAAGCAAAAGCTAATTTCTCTAACTTTGAATACCGAAGTTCAGGTCCTTGAAGAAATTTACTAACAAAATAAGTGGGGCGTTGATACCTATTGTTCCGAGGGTTACCTGAAACTGTAGGTCGATCTTGGACGAGATCTTTTGTGCTAGTCAGAGCTGACGTGTCTGACTTGTGGGTGGTGGCTGGAGCCATCGTACCCGACTTGTTGGATTGGGGGTGCTGCTGATCCTTTATCACCAGAGGGTGGTGGTACCTGCAAGAGACTCCGATGCTTAAGTTAGCACAGGTTTTAAGCAGGTTTTTTGTAGAATCAGAGTGTCTATCATACCTGGGGTGCTCCAGTGTATTTATAATGTTGTAGAGTGACTTTTTCTGGAGATAAAATAGTTATCTTATCTTTATCTTTTGAGTGGACTTATCTTATCTTTAAGGGAACCGCCCTTATCTTTCTAGGCTTGGGCTGCCTTTGTACTTGGGTCGTGTTCCTCTGTTTGGGCTCTTTTTGGGCTCACCTGGTGATTTGGCCGACCTCCTTTGAGAAGAGGTCGGGTAACCTTGACCTGGAGAGGTCGGTCGACTTGCCTTCAGTTAGCCCGGGTCATACAGCTCGACCCATGGCATGAACAGTGCCCCTGCTTGAGTGCGGTCTTTTCTTTTGAGGTCGAGTCCTTTTTTAGGACTTCAATCCTTCTTTGGAGAAGCCGAGCTCGAGCACTTTGGTTGATTCCGCTGAGGCTTCTCGAATGCGAAGCGTTTTCCTTCACTTCCTTTTTGTTTGAAACGCGCATTTTTGCATTTTCTTTCTTGGGAACGTGCGAGGGTTTTTAAAGCACATTAACTCCTCTTTTTGCCGTTTCCCTCTTTTCATTTTATTTTGAATTTCCAAAAGACTTTGCTTTCAGTTTCTTCTTTTCTTCCTTGCTGTAACTCCATCTTTACCCTTCTGTTCTTGCGTCTTCGTGCTTCCCTTTTCTTTTACTCGAGAGGTGACTTGTTGGTGCCGTTCCGGTTTGCTTGCTTCAATCCCTAATCAGTTTATTGTCTCCTCTCTACTCAGGTTGGTTTTCTACCTTCCTCTCTTTACGCTGTCCTTTTCTGTGTTTGTTTGGGCCGAAAAGGTTTTGACTTTTGCTTAGATTTATGCTGGAAAGTTTGAATCTTTGTTATGTCTGATCGTGGTTTTTGATGCATGTTTTGGCTTTGATTTGCTGATTTTTTGTTGACTGTTCTTGAATAATGAGATGTTGTTCCCTGAAAAAGTTTGCGCCTTTTTTATGATTTCTGCGTGGTATGATGGTTTCTTCTGCTTCTTTGTATGGAACGTCTTTTACCAGAGTAGGATTTGATCTTCTTTGTGTCTTTTTGTGGAATGATGCTAGGGTTTTTGGGTTTTGTACTGTAGATTCTGATTCTGTACTGCTACATGGTGTTTCTGCCTTTCGTATTCTTGCCTTACTGCCTCCAAAGGATGCCTCTGGACCTTTGGTGTGAGTCCTTGGGGTTTCCTTTCGCTGCTGTATCTGACGTCTACCATCTGCATGCTTTTAGTTCGAGTTGTATCCGTATTTGCCTGAACTGTTCTCTTTGGCTTGCCCGAGCTGTCTGATTAGTAACCCATTTTCCTTTTTCTTACTGTAGGACTAGTTGACCCATGTCTTCTCACAAAAATATTGTCGAGACATCCTCCAAAGTCCCCGATGGCATGTCTGACTGGCTGGACTCCCTCGTCTTGATGTGCGTTTCAGTGATTAACTCTGAATACTGTACGGAGCTTTGAAAACATCACAGGATTTGTAGTAGTAGAGATCAGGAGAAGAACTACGAGTTAGTGGCACCTGACCCTGACGAGAGGGTTTGTTTTTCTTCTCTGACCCAGAGGGAACGCCCCTTCTTTTTGCTTACGACTACTTTTTTAGCTAAACAAACATTACCTTTCCTTTTATCTCTTTTGAGACCGATTTGTTGTGGTCATGTAATGTGGCTCCATCCTAGCTCCATCCGAACTCCTGGGGCTTCATTAAGATTTTTCAGTTGTTGTGCCAAGAATTGGATGTCAAGCCTTCTCAAACTCTCTTTCTTTACCTCTTTGTTTTGACCAAACCTGGGATTTCTTCCAAAAAGAAAGCTTCCTGGATTTCTTTCCGGTCTGTCCAAGGAAAGAAATTGTTTTCTATGTATGACGAGTTCTTTAGGAATTTTAAGAACTACTTTTTCAAGGTCTGAGCTGTTGAGGGAGCTCAACCTTTTTTCTTAGTGCCAAATAATGAACCTGCCTTCCCCTTATGTTGGCAAAAAAATGTTGTAGTATCTAGATATTCGTGGGAGATGCTAAATGAGGTCGAGCAGGCCTTTGTAAATGTGTTGGAGGAGAATTGAGGGCAACCTCCCCATCTTGACACAAAGAAGTTCTTAGGGGATCCCTCACTTCTTCGAGCTGAGCTGGGTAGTAGTCGACTTCTTTTTTCTCTGTTTTGCTTTGTTTATTTGATTTTGTTTCTTTTCTTCCAGTTTTATAACTTGGTTTTTGATGTGTTTTTCAGAGATGGTAAAGAATAATGATTCCATGAAGGCCTTTAAGAAGGCAAGAAAAGCTACCGCGGCTCAGAACATCTCGGCCCGGACTGTGGGGGAAGGTTCTTCTCAGGTTCCCCCTAAGAGACCGACCTCCGACAGTCCTAGGCCGAGGAAGGTTATCCCTACTCCTCAGGTTTATTTGGTTGATCCTCCCCGATCAACTTCTGGTGCTACTTCTTCTCCCACTACTGGCCCTCCACCAAAGAGACAAAAAGTCGTTGAGCCCTTTAATTTGGATGTCCCTGATTTTGATGCTGTGGGGTTTGTTGATCATCAAATTTCTCCTTATGGTGTTATTCCTAAGGATGATGTATCCATTCTTCTCCATCTAGACTTCATTACCCGAAGTGGCATTAAGATGGCACATATGGGATCAGCCTTATTTTAAACTGCCCAGGATGTTCCTATTCATGCGACGAAGGCTTTTATGGAGGAGGCCAAGTTGGAGTTATGATAGGATCAAAGGTTTGAATGAGGAACTTGAGGTAAAGGTGGTAAAGCTGGAGAAAGATTTGGAAAATGAGAAGACTCGGGCTAATGCTACGGTGGCTTCTGCAAATCTGGCTGAGGAGATGGCGCAGAAGCACAAGGAGGGCTATATCTGGACTTATGGTGAGATGATGGAGCTCAGGGAGAGGTTGGAATCTGCTCAAGCTGATTACACTAAGCTCCAGGGCCATCTTGTGGGCAGTGTGACTTCTGCCTACGAGAATTTGAAGGCTCAAGTCTGAGTTCTTGCTCCCGAGCTTGACCTGGCTCTCTTCAGTTTGGACAATATTGTAGAAGATGGGAAGATCGTCCCTACCCCAGATGAAGATGATGATGATGTAGACCCTCCTCCTGCGCCATCCGCCAAAGCTTCTGTTGCCCAGACTTCTCCAACTCCTATATCTAAGGTCGGCCGTCCCGAGTCGGATCCTGATGTTCAAATTTTGACCCGGCCGGATGGAAAAGTTGATGTTGTCCCTCTTGCGACTCATCCTCCTTCACCTCGAGATGCCGCCACTGGGGAGTCTTTGCATCCTTTGTAGTTTCTGACTTGCTTTTGTATCTTAATGGCCCGGTTTGTGGGTCTTCGAACTCTATTTTCCGTAGCTTGTAGTTTGTTTGACTGTGACATTTTAGTTGCTTTTTCCTTAGCAACTTTATTTAGAAAAACAAATGCTTTTGAACTCTTGAGGTCGACTCTCGGGTGTCCTTTTGAGTCTTTATTATAGTAGCTTTGTTTTCTTTTTGCAACTTTTTGGCACTTCCAGGAATCCTTAGAGTGTTGGAGTTTTGCTATCCGACCTCTTTGGATTGCCTCTGTGACTTTTCTTTTTAGTATTCTCATGGAACACTTGCGGATTGATTTTGATGAGGTCATGGCTTTTTGGGTCGAGTTGTTTCACTTTTAGTGCACGCCTTCTGTTTGGTCGGTTTCTTTTATCGAACCTTCTTAAGTTGTTTCTAGCAATCCATTTTTAATTGGACCTCGCCGAGTCTCTTTTTATGGATTTGCTTTTTATAACTCTGTCGCTTTTCTTGGCTTTTGGGCTGACTTTTTCACGTCGGTCCCTTCTAAGTTATTTCTAGTAATCCATTTTTATCAGGGCTGGCCAGGCCTCAGCTTATGGATTACTTTTTATAACTTTTTGTTGTTTTAATCATCCTGGTCCGACTTCTTCATGTCGGTCCGTCTAAAGTTATTTTTAGCAATCAATTTTTTCTCAAACCTCGTCAGGCCTCTTTCTATGGATTACCTTTTTATAACTTTTGTCGCTTTGGTCGATTGGTCCGATTTCTTCATGTCGGTCCGTCTCAAGTTATTTCTAGTAATCCATTTTTTACTCTGGGCTGGCCAGGCCTCAGTTTATGGATTACTTTTTATAACTTTGTCAATTTTGTCGTGATCGGACGGTGAATTTGATTTTCACCTTGCCGACCTGTAGTTTTGTCTTGATCGAGCAGTGAATTCAGTTTTCATTGTGGTCGGGTGGTGACGAATGGATTTTTGCTGGTATAGAAATTATCAAGTGCTCAATCGTAGTATAGTCTAGACCGACGCAAAATCCATCATCAAACAAATCTACAATCTACAATCGAGAGTATTAGTCCCGAGTCGTTCTTCCCTAGGAATGCTACAAGGATGCATGTTATTGGTTAAGTGGTCTTTTTGTGGGTTGAAGAGTGTGGCATAAAAGTGTGAATAAAAGAAAACAACAATCAATCAATATTAAAAGCCTTGGCCAAGGTTGAACATTGGAAGTTTCATCACTATAGCTTCCTTCAATTGTGATAACAAAGGAGTGTTGCTTTACTTAGTTAACCCCTAATTATAGAGGAAAGTCAAGTAAAAGTAATTAACTCAAGTCACAAGTCCTAGTCTTACCCTAGGGAAGTCTAGCTTTAGTGCACTCTAAGTCAATTAGCAATCCTCAATTCTTAATCAACAATTGACATCCATTATTCAAGTGTCTCCAATGACTCAACCACTAGGCCAAGTGAGGGAATTCTACTCCATATCTAAAGTTGGCATTTTCTCAAACATGTGGAGAGCAAGAATGAAAGACATAGTAAAATTGAGAAGAGATTTAGAATTAAAGCAATTCAACACAAGAGATTAACAACAATTAACAATGAACATCAATGAAAATGAGATCTTTTATGAATCAATAGAATCCAAAACAACAAAGCTAATTCTAAGATCTACAAGAATTGAACAATTACAACACTAATTGAGATTAGAGATGAGGATCTACAACATGAACAAAGTAAATGAGAGTGGCAATAGATCTCACCAAAGAATGGTTGAGAATTGAGAAAATGAAGATGAATCCTAGAGAGAAGTTGGAGTTTCTCTCTCTACAAATGTAACTAACTACAAAAATATCTATCTAATCCCCTACAATTAGTCTATGGGTGTGAATGTGTCAAGTCAAGTTGGAATTCCCTTCAATCCTTGGCTCTTATATGCATTTTGGCACCAAAGTTGGTTGCTGAAACCTTCCAAAATCGCCAGGCACGTGTTGTAATAAAAGAATCACGTGCGGACTACGACGCGTGCGCGCACGGTACGCGTGCGCGTCCTTGGCCAATTCTGCGATGTGCGTGCGAGCGCCTTGTGCGCGTACGCGTGCTTGGCCGAGATCAATTCTTTGGCTTTTTGTGCTTCTCTCCACTTGCATGCTTTCTTCCTTGCTTCCTTTGATCCATGCCTAGCCTATTTCAACCTGAGATTACTAGCAAACACATCAAGGCATCTTATGGAATCAAAGAGAAATTAGAATTCATCAAAATAAGGCTTACAAAGCATGTTTTTACACTTAAGCACAAATATGGGAGAGATAACAAAACCATGCTAATTCCTAGGCTAAATGTGACAAAAGGTTATCGAAATATTCTAAATTCAATACAAGATAAACCCTCAAATTGGGGTTTGTCAACCTCCCCACACTTAAGCCTTAGCATGTCCTCATGCTAAAATAAGAAGGAACTAAGGGGTATGACACTTATTAAATGCAATTAAACTATATGAGTCCTATCTAAATGCAACTACCTAAAGCAATTGGAAATGCTTAGTTCAAACATATCAAATTGCCAAGAAAGCATGTGTAAGCACAAGGGCTAGGCAATAGGAATTAATTCCAAACCACAATTGGATTGAATTGCCAAAAAGAATTTAAACTTGCAAGAATATAGATAATATGGGTGAACACATGTAATTGAACTTTTGAACCCTCACCGGATGTGTATCCGCTCTATTCACTCAAGTGTTTAAGGGTCAATTCACTCAATTCTCTTCTAATCAAGCTTTCCAAAATTTGATTTTCTTCTAACAATCAACATTTATTCAATGCATGCATACGTTCATCATGAGGTCTTTCATTTAGGTTGTAATGGGGTTAGGGTCAAGGTAGGATCATTTATGGTTAAGTGGACTATAATTTGAATCTTTGATTAGCATAGACTTTCCCACCTAACCTATTTGATGACCTATACAAGTTCAAACTATTCTAACTACCCATTCTTCATTTTTTTCTTACATACTCATGCATTCTTATTAGATTCATAACACCTATGCATTAATTCCTTTTTAATGACTTCACTTTGGGGCATTTTGTCCCCTTTTTATTATTTTCTTTCTTTCTCTCTTTTTTTTTTCTTTTCCTTTTCTTTTCATCATTTTTTTTTCTTTTCATTTCTTTTTCTTTTGTCAAACTATATACAAGAACATCAATGCATAAGGTCTATTCATTTGATCAATACATGCGTATGTACCCAATTCCTAAAAATGAAAGTGTACTACCCCTTCTATCCCCTCCAATGTTCCCAAGCCTCACCAACTTTGAATAATAAACACTCTCACTAGCCTAGGCTAATCAAAGATCCGAACAAGGACTTTCATTGGTTTTTCGCCTTGGGCTTGTAATGTGCTAAATTGAGAATAAGTTGGTTAAACATAAGCTCAAAATTGGCTAACAATGGAGTATAAAAGGGTTGGCCATTTGGGTAAGTGGCTAATGAAGTGACGGCCTCAATCATATAAATGCATAAATACAAGAAATATATGGATATATAGAATCAGGCAAATCAAGGATCACAATCATAGAAAGAGAACTATTTCACACAAGAATGAAAAATAAGTGGTTATAAAATGTAACCACATCAATAGGCTCAAGTCTCACAAGCTTGTGTTCTTAGTTCAATACATGCTTCACAAAGTATGAAATTCAAGCAAGTTTCACCAAAAATTTCCTTTCAATCAATTGGGTTGATGCCCTATATTTAAACTTCTTGGGAAATCTCAATGTTTGACTAAGCAGTAAAAGTATCTAAAATAAACTCAAAATACATCAAATATACACAAAAAGTGTGCAAAGTGAGATAGCTAGAAAAGTGGCTAAAATGTTCACCGGTATCTAATGATGCCACCGGCTACCTCCCCACACTTAAGATCAAGCATCGTCCTCGATGCTAATCCTGAGGATCCGGGATAGGTACACCGGTAGGCTCTGGCTGTAGCGGTGGTACCGGCTGAGCAGCGGCGATTATGGAGGGAGGAAGAAAAAAAGAAAATGGGGAGGGGGAAGAAGGGAGTGCGCTGCGGCGCAACGCTCTTCGCGTCTTAGGATTCCCATTTTTTGAATCGGCGCGAGCGCGCACCTTGCGCGTCCGCGTCGATTGAGAAAACTTGAGGTCTACGCGTGCGCGTATAGCGCGCCTGAGCGTATGTGAGCAAAATGGGAAGGGACGCGTGCGCGTATAGTGCGCGCACGCGTGCATGGAGTTGGGCTAGGGGCTTAGAGTTGGCCCAACGCAGGCCTAACTCTCTGGACAATGGCCTGGAAGTCGCGCAATCAGATCGGCGCGCACGCGGCATGTACGCGTCCGCGCGCAGCATGTTGGGCCAGGGGCTTAAGGTTTGCCCAAAACTGGCTCAACTCTCTGTGGATTGGCTCAATCGATGCAACAGTGAACGGCGCGGACGCGGCAGGTGCGCGTCCGCGTAAACGTCCATGTGCTTAAGGACGGCGCGCACGCATGTTGTGCGCGTCCGCGTGTATTGCGTTGGGCTCAAGGCATGATGTTTGCCCAACGGAGGCCCAACTCTCGGGAGTGTGGCTCATGGTGCATCCACACAGGGACGCGTGCGCGTACATGGTGCGCTCGCGTCCACCCCTTTTTTTTTTTTTTGAAATGCCTAAAAACTCTAATTGCCCAAAGGCTCCCCATGGTGCCTACAAGGCTACAACTCCTTATTTAGTCAAAATCACACACTTTCTAAAATGCAAGTTGGTTTTGAGATTTATTCTATTTCTACTAAGCACAACATACATGTTAATATGCTAGCAACTAATGTACACAAACAAGCTAATTATGAAATGAAGACCTACCTACAATGGTAACTCAAATCACTTATTAAACAAGGTTAGAAGAGAGTGGAGAGAGTTTACCATGGTGGGGTGTCTCCCACCTAGCACTTTTAGTTAAAGTCCTTAAGTTGGACATTTGGTGGAGTCCTTGCTAGGGTGGCTTATGCTTGAACTCTTCTTCGAATCCCCACCAATGTTTGCTCTTCCAATAGCCTCCGGGATCCCAATTTAAACGTACAAGGCCTTCAAGGGGGCCTAAGCAAGTAACAAGACCCCTAAGTTGATAGTGATCTATGTATGTTCCGGGGTCCCATACTTTGTTTGTTAACCCCTTTTCTTCTTGATCTTCATGCTCCCAATAGGGTGACAAACTTATTGAATTCTCCTTGTGACTCATACTCATCATCTTAATCCCATTGAATTTGGCTTCACTCAACCTTTGAAACTCTAAGTTTGATCTCCCATCCTTTATGCTCCTTGATTCAAATTGTCCACCAACACCTAATCCGTTCTTACTCTCTAGCCCGCAAAGGGTTCTAAGTTGACCGTCCATTTCTAACAACGCATATTGATATGGGCCAAGAAAATTAAAGGATGAGATGATTACCCACTCAATTTGTGATTGGGATGGTGACTTAGCAAGGAAGGTATTCAATGATCTTGACATTGTAGGTTCCACTTCCTTTGGCTCCTTCATGATGATTTCCATCTTTTGATAACTCTTTTCAAATTCTTCTTGTTTGCTAACTTCCTTCAAACCTTTATCATTGATCAAGTCATGTGTTGGAGGTTGCGCACCCTCCTCAACATTGGTTTCACATTCGAAGGGGGAAGCTTCAACAAGATCACCATTATCACTTGATGTAGAGTTATTTTTGTTGATGGAACTTCCTTCTTGTTCAACCTCCTCTAGGTCTTCTTCCACTTCTTTATCTTCAACGATCTTCATTTCCTCCGCTTGTTGCAACATACACTCCATTTCCTTGTGCTCAACTTGAGACTCTAAAGTCTCTCTCATACCTCCCTCTTTGGTTGCTTTCTTACAATCGTCCGTGAACTCATTTCGGTTGTGATATGAATCCCAAGAATCTATCTTTTGACGGATGGTTGCTTGAAGTCGGTCCATTTCTTCCTTGAAACGATCCCTTAATTTTTGTTCCGCTTTACTAACATAAGTAGGATCATATTGCTCTTGGATTAATGGACATTGATATGCTTCCATGGAGGTTTGTGGCGGAGAGGAGAAATCATAGTATGGTTGGAAAGAAGATTCATCAAAGCTTTGAGGTGGGAAGCCATTTTGGTTATTGGTAGAGGGTGAAATTATACGGGACGTAAATTCTTGGAGAGTAGAGGTGAAACTAGTGAAGGCGGTTTGGATCTCTTCTTGCTCTTGAAGGACGATACCAAGTGTATCATCCATGGGAACTTGGGTTGGAGGATAAAAATGTTGGAGTGGTGGTGATTCAAGGGTTGCTTGTTCATAGTCGTCACAAGGGTATGCATAGGGGGAATATAGATTTGGATCATATGTAGGCAATTGGTGGAAATAAGATGTTGGTTGAGAGTATGGTGCGTAGAATGGTGGTGGTTGAGAGGTATAACCATGATAAGAGTCATCATATCCATAGGAATGATATGCATTATAGGAAGGATTACCATCATAGTAACTTGAAGGGGAAGGTTGCCATGATGATTGCTCATATGGATATGGCTCCCCTCCTAAGAGTTCATCTCTCCCATAATGTGAGCCATCATTCAAGTTTTCATCGCCTACAAAATAGTCATAGTTATATCCAAAACCACAAGGGTGAGAATTCATAGTGGCAAATAGAAACAAAACTTATGGGATCCTAAAACTAACAAGAACTAACAAACCAACAAAAGACAAACATATTCACAATATTCACATATTTACATTAACCAAAAACATGGTACTCATGCGCATTCCCCGGCAACGGCGCCATTTTGACGAATGGATTTTTGCCGGTATAGAAATTATCAAGTGCTCAATCGTAGTATAGTCTAGACCGACGCAAAATCCATCATCAAACAAATCTACAATCTACAATCGAGAGTATTAGTCCCGAGTCGTTCTTCCCTAGGAATGCTACAAGGATGCATGTTATTGGTTAAGTGGTCTTTTTGTGGGTTGAAGAGTGTGGCATAAAAGTGTGAATAAAAGAAAACAACAATCAATCAATATTAAAAGCCTTGGCCAAGGTTGAACATTGGAAGTTTCATCACTATAGCTTCCTTCAATTGTGATAACAAAGGAGTGTTGCTTTACTTAGTTAACCCCTAATTATAGAGGAAAGTCAAGTAAAAGTAATTAACTCAAGTCACAAGTCCTAGTCTTACCCTAGGGAAGTCTAGCTTTAGTGCACTCTAAGTCAATTAGCAATCCTCAATTCTTAATCAACAATTGACATCCATTATTCAAGTGTCTCCAATGACTCAACCACTAGGCCAAGTGAGGGAATTCTACTCCATATCTAAAGTTGGCATTTTCTCAAACATGTGGAGAGCAAGAATGAAAGACATAGTAAAATTGAGAAGAGATTTAGAATTAAAGCAATTCAACACAAGAGATTAACAACAATTAACAATGAACATCAATGAAAATGAGATCTTTTATGAATCAATAGAATCCAAAACAACAAAGCTAATTCTAAGATCTACAAGAATTGAACAATTACAACACTAATTGAGATTAGAGATGAGGATCTACAACATGAACAAAGTAAATGAGAGTGGCAATAGATCTCACCAAAGAATGGTTGAGAATTGAGAAAATGAAGATGAATCCTAGAGAGAAGTTGGAGTTTCTCTCTCTACAAATGTAACTAACTACAAAAATATCTATCTAATCCCCTACAATTAGTCTATGGGTGTGAATGTGTCAAGTCAAGTTGGAATCCCCTTCAATCCTTGGCTCTTATATGCATTTTGGCACCAAAGTTGGTTGCTGAAACCTTCCAAAATCGCCAGGCACGTGTTGTAATAAAAGAATCACGTGCGGACTACGACGCGTGCGCGCACGGTACGCGTGCGCGTCCTTGGCCAATTCTGCGATGTGCGCGCGAGCGCCTTGTGCGCGTACGCGTGCTTGGCCGAGATCAATTCTTTGGCTTTTTGTGCTTCTCTCCACTTGCATGCTTTCTTCCTTGCTTCCTTTGATCCATGCCTAGCCTATTTCAACCTGAGATTACTAGCAAACACATCAAGACATCTTATGGAATCAAAGAGAAATTAGAATTCATCAAAATAAGGCTTACAAAGCATGTTTTTACACTTAAGCACAAATATGGGAGAGATAACAAAACCATGCTAATTCCTAGGCTAAATGTGACAAAAGGTTACCGAAATATTCTAAATTCAATACAAGATAAACCCTCAAATTGGGGTTTGTCAGGTGGTGAATTTGATTTTGACCTTGCCGACCTGTAGAGAGGCTTTGTAGAAAAAATCTGAAAAGTTTTATTCAAATAGAAAGTAGACATATAGGAAAAATATATACATGTGTGATTTTGCCCTTCTAAGTTAGGCAGTTTTGCAGATCTTGGCTTGGTGCCTCGTTAAAAAACCTTTTCAGGAAAAAGAGTGAACCTTTGGCCTAAGATCTTTTATCACCTCCTAACTATAATACCTTCTTAGGTTGCAGGCGTGCCATGACCTTGGTAGTTCTCGCCCCTCGAGTACGGACACCCTGTAGTAGCCTTTTCCCAGTACCTCTTGACTCGATAGGGTCCTTTCCAGTTAGCCGCCAGTTTTTCCTCTCCAGGTCGACTTGTTCTGATATCATTTCAGATTAGGATGAGATTGTTGTTGGCAAAACTTTGCTGTACTACCTTTCAATAGTATCTTGAGGCCATTCGACACTTTAACGCCTCCTCCCTGATCCGAGCTCTTTCTCGGATTTTCGGAAGTAAGTCGAGCTCTTCTTTTTGAAGTTGAGAGTTGGCATCTTCACTATAAAGGATCGTTCTGGGGGATCCTTCTTTGACTTCCACTGGGATCATTGCCTCCATTCTGTAAGCCAGTCAGAAAGGTGATTCCCTGGTCGTGGAGTGTGGGATTGTCCGATATGCCCATAAGACTTGTGGGAGCTCTTCAGCCTAGGCTCTCTTTGCATCTTGTGATCTCCATTTTAGCCTGGCTAATATGACTTTATTGGTGGCTTATGCCTGTCCATTAGCCTGGGGGTGTTCTACGGACGTGAATTGGTGTTTTATTTTCAATTTGGCCACCAATTTTCTAAAGACTGCGTCTGTGAATTGAGTGCCATTGTCTGTGGTAATGGAGTAAGGAATCCCAAACCTTGTGACAATGTTTCTATATAGGAATTTTTGACTTCTTTGAGCAGTGGCATTAGCTAGGGGCTCTGCTTCAATCCACTTTGTGAAATAGTCTACCCCTATGATGAGGAACTTGACCCATTCCGATCCTTGAAGGAAGGGCCCGAGGAGGTCGACTCTCCATTTTGCAAATGGCTAGGGTGAGGTTACGCTGATGAGTTCCTCTGGTGGGGCGATGTGGAAATTAGCATGTTTCTGACATGGTGGACATGTCTTTACGAACTCTGTTGCTTCCTTTTACAACATCGGCCAAAAGAATTCGGCTCGGAGTACTTTTTTGGCGAGATCTCGTGCTCCGAGATGGTTGCCACAGATGCCACTATGTACTTCTTCTAAAACTTCTTTTGTGTTGGAGGTCGGTACACATTTCAATAGAGGGGTTGAGATCCCTCTCCTATATAGGATGTTATTTATGGTGGTGTAGTGTTGTGCATCTCGTTTTAACCACTTTGCCTCCTTCTTATCTGTAGGGAGTATCTCTGATTTGAGATAGCTGATTATGGGAGTCATCCATCCTTGATCCTGACTTGTTATGGCTAGGACCTTTTCTTCTTCCAAGATTGACGGGTTCTGTAGTATTTCTTGGATGAAGCTTCTATTGTTGCCCCCTGGTTTGGTGCTGGCTAGTTTTGAGAGTGCATCAGCTCGAGCATTCTGTTCCCGAGGTATGTGGCGGACCTCATATTCCCTGAGTTGTCTGAGCTGTTCCCTAGTTTTGTCCAAGTGCTTTTTCATGGTAGGGTCCTTAGCTTGGTAGCTTCCTGCTATTTTTGAGTTGACTACTTGTGAGTCGCTGAAGATGATAAGCTTTTGAGCTCCGACCTCTTTAGCCAGCTTCAAACCAGCTAGTAGTGCCTCGTATTCGGCCTGGTTGTTTAAAGCAGGGAACCTGAATTTAATGGAGAGTTCGATTTGGGTTCCCTGATCGCTTTCTATTATCACACCTGCGCCACTTCCAGTTTTCTTTAAAGAGCCGTCTACGTAGATATTCCATTCTGTGGGAGTTCCCAGAGTGTCAGTGTACTCAGCAATGAAGTCGGCCAAATATTGGGACTTGATGGCCGTCTGAGTTTCGTATTGAAGATCGAACTCAGATAGCTCGACTGCCCATTGTAGAATTCTTCCAGCTAAGTCTGTCTTCTGGAGAATGCCTTTCATGGGTTAATTAGTCCGAACTTTGATGGTGTGAGCTTGAAAGTAGGGGCGAAGTCGTCGAGAAGTTAGTATGAGGGCGTAGGCGAACTTCTCTATCTTTTGATAGTTCAGTTCTGCCCCTTGTAGAGCTTTGCTGACGAAGTAGATGGGTTGTTGCCCAGTTTCGTCTTCTCTGACCAGTGTTGATGCTATTGCCCAACTTCCCACTGCGACGTATAGTACAAGTGGTTCTCCTTCCCGTGGTCGGGTAATGATAGGTGGTTATTCCAGAAACTTTTTGAAGTTTGAAAAGCCTCCTCGCACTCAGCTGTCCATTCAAACCTCTTTCCTTTCCTTAAGGTGGCATAGAAGGGGAGGGATCTTATGGCTGATTCGACTAGGAATCTGGACAGGGCTACCAGTCTTCCGTTAAGCTGTTGTACCTCTTTGACACAGGTCAGACTTTTCATGTCGAGTATTACCCAACATTTGTTCGGGTTTGCCTCAATTCATCTTTGTGTGATCATAAAGCCCAAGAATTTGCCAACTTCTACTGTAAAGGTATATTTTCCCGGGTTAAGTCGCATACCATGCCTTCTTATGATATCGAACACTTTGGTGAGGTTGGACAGTAATGTCTCCTCACTCTGTGTTTTTACCAACATGTCATCTACGTACACCTCCATTAGTTTTCCAATGTGTTCTACGAAGACTTTGTTCATTAACCTTTGGTAGGTAGCTCCTGCGTTTTTACGTCCGAATGGCATAATGACATAATAGTAATTTGCCTTTGGTGTTAGGAATGAGGTTTTTTCTTGATCAGATGGATACATCGGGATTTGATTGTATCCTGAATAAGCGTCCATGAACGAGAGGTACTTGTATCCGAAGGAGGCATCTACTAGAGTGTCGCTACTTGGGAGTGGATAGGGATCTTTTAGACAAGCTTTGTTGAGATCAGTGTAGTCGGTGCACATCCGCCACTTTCCATTTGATTTTTTCACTAAGACAACATTAGCCAAGAAAAGTGGGTATTTGACTTCTCTTATGAATCCTGCCTCCAATAGAGCTTGCACCTGTTCTTCCACAGCTTGGGATCTTTCAGGTCTGGGTTTCCTACGCTTCTGTTGTACTGGCTGAGATCCTGGGTATACCGCCAGCTTGTGGCATATTAGTTGGGGTCTATGCTCGGCATGTCTGCGGCCTTCCATGCAAAGAGGTCGACATTATTCCTTAAGAACTGAATCAGAGGCTTCTTTACGTCCTCATTTCAGGTTGCCCCGATATTTGTTGTTTTGTCCTGAGTATCCCTGATCTGGACTTCTTCAATCTCACCCTCGGGTTGTGGACGAAGTTCTTCCCGACCTCGAATTCCTCCGAGTTCGATGGTGTGGATTTCTTCTCCTTTGCCCCTGAGGTTCAGACTTTCATTGTAACAACATCGCGCTATTTTCTAGTCTCCTTTTATCGTAGCGATCCCTTCTGGAGTTGGGAACTTCATGCATAGATGTGGAGTCGAAACTAATGTGGTGAGCTGATTCAGTGTTGTCCGACCTATCAAAGCATTGTAGGATGAGCTCACGTCGACTACGATGTAGTCTATGTTGAGTGTCCTTGATCGGGTCCCCTTTCCAAAAGATGTGTGTAGTGAGATACATCCAAGTGGTTGAATTGGAGTATCTCCTAGTCCAAACAAATTGTTTGGATATGCTTTGAGCTCTTTTTCCTGGAGTCCGAGTTTGTCGAAGGCAAATTTGAACAAAATATCCACTGAGCTTCCCTGGTCCACCAGTGTGCGATGGAGATTAGCGTTGGCCAATATGATAATAATGACCATGGGATCGTCATGTCCCGGGATGATACCTGCCGCGTCTTCTTCGGTGAAAGTAATACTAGGGAGGTCGGGTGATACTTCTCCTTTGACATGATATACCTCTTTAAGGTGCCTTTTGCACGATGACTTTGAGATCCCCCCCTCCTGCAAATCCGCCATTTATCATGTGGACGTGTCTCTCTGGGGTGTGAGGTGGTCGTTCAGCTCGTCCGACCTCTTCGTCCCTTCTTGGCTTTCTGGGCTCGTCCGATTTGTTGGCTAAATATCGATCTAGTCCATAGATTTGGTGGTATTAATAGTATTCTGTCCGATTTCCTATTCCTTTTTTGCTTTTGAGTGGACGAGGTGGTGGGATCTTTTCAGTATGGCATACTTCTCGATAAACATCCACAAGAGACACCCGAAGAGGGGGTGTAGTTGTGGTATTTTTTAGGCATTTCTCCGTGTTGATCTTCTTTTTTCTTGGACTCTTTATCCTTGTCCCGGGAGAAGTAAGAGAATCCAGATTTTGAGGTCTCTCCTAATCGAGAGTTTTCTTCCATGTTGGTGTATTTCTCGGCCCGTTCTCGCATTTCATTTAAGGATGTATGTGTTTCTTTGATATGGAGTGGCTAAAGGGTCCTTCTCATAGGCCGTTTATAAGACCCATGATGGCTGCTTCTATTGGTAGGCTTTGGATGTCCAGGCATGCATTGTTGAATCTTTCCATGTAGTTGCGAAGGCTTTCCCGATCTCCTTGCTTGATCCCTAATAGGCTTGGAGCGTGTTTGGCTTTGTCTTTCTGAATGGAAAATCTGGCAAGAAATTTCTTGGCTAGGTTGTCGAAACTTGTGATGGATATGGGGGCAAAGTGTCAAACCAATTAATTGCTGTCTTTGTCAGGGTTGTTGGGAAGGCTTTACATCGAATAGCGTTCGAGGCATCGGTGAGATACATTTTGCTTTTAAAATTGCTGAGATGATGGCTTGGGTCCGATGTGCCATCATATGGGGTCATGTCAGGAGCTTTGAAGTCTTTTGGGACTTTAGCTTTCATGATTTCTTCAGTGAATAGGTCTTGATCTTTGTGGGAGATGTCTTCTAGATTGGGCTGGATGGTTTTTGTTTTAAGGTCGGCCTCGAGCTTCAGAAGCTTGTCTTCTAACTCTCGGCGTCGCCTAGTTTCTCTCCGGAGGTCCTTCTCGGTTTCTCGTTGATGTTCGGCCTCTTTTTCGAGTTGTTTGAGACGATCTTGTTGGGCTTGAAGTGCCTCCAAGATTTGTGTGTTTGGTAAATTTTTTTCTAAATTCAGTTGAGGTGTGTCCTTCGGTGTGGTATCCGCGTCCTTCTGCAGTGTTCTATTTTTTAGTTCTGAGTCGTGGTCGTTGTCAAGGTTGTCCGTCATGATGATGGAATGACTTCCAGGTTCCCCGACAATGGCGCCAATGTTCCAAAGGTTATCTGAAACTGTAGGTCGATCTCGGACGAGATCTTTTTTGCTAGTCGGAGCTGACGTGTCTGACTTGTGGGTGGTGGCCGGAGCCGGTGTGCCCGACTTGTTGGATTGGGGGTGCTGCTGATCCTTCGTCACCAGAGGGTGGTGGTACCTGCAAGATACTCCGATGCTTAAGTTAGCACGGGTTTTAAGCAGGTTTTTTGTAGAATCAGAGTGTCTATCATACCTGGGGTGCTTCAGTGTATTTATAATGTTTTAGAGTGACTTTTCTAGAGATAAAATAGTTATCTTATCTTTATCTTTTGAGTGGAGTTATCTTATCTTTAAGGGAACCGCCCTTATCTTTCTAGGCTTGGGCTGCCTTTGGACTTGGGTCGTGTTCCTCTGTTTGGGCCCTTTTTGGGCTCTCTTGGTGATTCGGCCGACCTCCTTTGAGAAGAGGTCAGGTAACCTTGACCTGGAGAGGTCGGTCGACTTGCCTTTAGTTAGCCCGGGTCATACAGGTCGACCTAGGGCATGAACACCTATCCTTGTCATCTGAAACTAAAGCCGATGCCAAAGTTTCTTTAGTTACGGATAGGTACAGGTATAGGGGTTGACCATATTTTGGTTTTTCTAAGACGGGAGGAGATGACACCATGTTTCTGAAATGTTGGAAGGCTGCCTCACACTCCTTCGTCCATGCAAACTCCACATCTTTCCTCATCAACTAAAAAAATGGTTTTGCTTTTATCGTGGAAGCTCCTAGGAACCTTGATAATGCAACCAACCGACCTGTGAGACTTTGTACCTCTTTAAAGTTTTAAGGACTCGACATGTCTAAAATGGCTTGGCATTTCTCAGGGTTAGCTTCTATGCCCCTGTTCCGAGGGTTTACCTAAAACTGTAGGTCGATCTCGGACGAGATCTTCTGTGCTGGTCGGAGCCAACGTGTCCGGCAGGTGTGTAGCAGCCGGAGCTGGTGTGTCCGACTTGTGGAATTGAGAATGCTGCTGATCCCTTGTCACCGAAGGGTGGGGGGTACCTGCAAGGGACTCCGATGCTTAAGTTAGCAAGGGTATTAAACAGGTATTGAGTAGAATCAGAGTATGAGTTATACCTGGGTGCTCCAGTGTATTTATAATGGTGAGATGTGACCTTCTTTAGATAAGATAAGTTAGTTATCTTATCTTATCTTATCTTTTGTTGAGGTCAGCTTATCTTCCATGGAACCGCCCTTATCTCTATAGGCTTGGGCTGCCCTTGGATCGGGATCGTATTCATTGAGTTGGGCCCTTCTTTGGGCTTTCCTGTCGATTTGGACCGAGTTCTCCAAAAAGAAGATCAAAAGGAAAACTTCATTGCGAAAGCCAAAAACAAAATACGAAATGAGACTAATCTGGAGACGAAAGAAGCTTCGAGGAAGAGTGGAAACGCAGAGATAAAGGCTGCCCAGAAGAAAAGCCAAGCGACGCCGCAAACACAAGAAAGTAGAGGCGCAAGCAAAAGACAGAGAGCAGATGAGAGAAACAGAATAATGAGAGAGTAAAGGGAGAAGTTACGCAAGAAGAAATGAAGAAGAGAAACCGTTTTTTGATCGCAAAATTCAAAATAAAGAAAATGAAGGGCAATTAATGCCAATTAAATACGGATATCAAAAACCGCTTGCATTCCCAAAAAAAGCGCTAATACAAAGGCGCGCGCTTTTAGAGGAAAACGTTCTACATTCAAAAAAGGACTTTACAAAGAAAGGAATCGACAAGTGCTTGAGTTCGACTTTAAGAAGGACCGAAGTCAAAGACTCGACCTCAAAAAGAAGATAAAGCTCAAGCAGGGGCACTGTTCATACCCTGGGTCGAGCTATCTGACCTGGGATGATTCGAGATAAAGCGACCAACCTCTTCAGGTCAAACTATCTGACCTCTTTTTAAAGAGGTCGGCCAAATCGACAGGAGAGCCTAGTTAAGGGCCCAAATAGAGGAGTACGACCCGAATCCTAAGGCAGCCCAAGCCTATAGGATAGAGGCGGTTCCGTTGAAGATACGCTGACCTCAACTCAAAGATAAAGATAAGATTAGATAACTAACTTATCTTATCCAAAAAGGTCACGTCTCACCACTATAAATACACTGGAGCACCCAGGTATAACTCATACTCTGATTCTACTCAATACCTGCTTAATACCCTTGCTAACTTAAGCATCGGAGTCCCTTGCAGGTACCCCCCACCACCAAGTCCGACAAGTCGGACACACCAGCTCCGGCCGCCGTACACCTGCCGGACACGTCGGCTCCGACCAACCCAGAAGATCTCACCCGAGGTCGACCTACAGTTTCAGGTAACCCTCGAAACAATCTTGACGCCTCATTAAAAAACCTTTTCAGGAAAAAGAGTGCATCTTGTGATGAGATCTTTTACCTGTCCTAGCTATAGTACCTTCTTAGGTTACAGGCGTGCCATGATCTGGGGAGTTCTCGTCCCTCGAGTTCGGACAGTCTGTAGTAGCCCTTCCCAAGTACTTCTGTGACTTGGTAGGGTCCTTTCCAGTTGGCTGCCAGCTTTCCTTCTCCGGGTCGAGTTGTTCCAATATCATTTCGGATTAAGATGAGATCATTCTCAGCAAAACCTCTTGGCACTACCTTTTGATTATACCTGGAAGCCATTCGCCGCTTTAGTGCTTCTTCTCTAATCCGAGCTCTTTCTTGGATTTCCGGAAGTAGGTCGAGCTCTTCTCTTTGAAGTTGAGAGTTGGTTTGTTCATTGTAGTGGACTACTCGGGGAGACCCTTCCATGACTTCTATTGGAATCATTGCCTCCACTCCGTATGCTAATCGAAATGGTGATTCGTTTGTAGTAGAATAGGGGGTTGTTCGATACGCCCATAGGACTTGTGGAAGTTCCTCGGCCTAGCCCCCTTTGCTTCTTGCAGTCTCCGCTTCAGCCCGGCCAATATGACTTTGTTAGTTGCTTCGGCTTGTCCATTGGCTTGGGGATGTTCGACGGAGGTGAACTGGTGTTTTATATTCAAGTCGGCCACTAGTTTTCTGAAGCCTGCATCTGTGAATTGGGTGCCATTGTCTGTGATGATGGAGTATGGGACCCCGAACCTTGTAACGATGTTCCTATATAGGAATTTCTGGCTTCTTTAAGCAGTGGCGTTGGCTAGGGGTTCTGCCTCGATCCATTTTGTGAAATAATCTACCCCTACTATGAGAAATTTTACTTGTCCCGATCCCTGTGGAAAGGGTCTGAGAAGATCGAGTCCCCACTTTGCAAATGGCCAGGGTGAGGTTACACTGATGAGTTTTTCCGGCGGGGCGATGTGAAAGTTGGCATGCTTCTGGCATGGTGGACATGTCTTTACAAATTCTGTAGCTTTCTTTCGTAGAGTTGGCCAATAGAATCCTGCCCGGAGTACCTTTTTGGTAAGAGCTTGCGCTCCAAGATGATTGCCGCAAATGCCGCTGTGTACTTCCTCCAAGACTTCCTTTGTTTTGGAGGTCGGTACGCACTTTAACAATGGTATTGAGATCCCTCTTTAGTACAGGGTGTTGTTTATGATAGTGTAGTACTGTGCCTCTCTTTTTAACCTCTTTGCCTCTTTTTCATCTGTAGGGAGAGCTTCTATTTTGAGGTAATTAATTATGGGGGTCATCCATCCTTAGTCCCGACCTGTTATGGCTAGGACTTTTTCTTCTCCCGATATTGATGGGTTCTGCAGTATTTCCTGGATGAGGCTTCTATTGTTGCCCTCTGGTTTGGTGCTGGCTAGTTTTGAGAGTGCATCAGCTCGGGCATTTTGCTCGCGGGGTATGTGGCAGATCCTATATTCCCCGAGTTGTCTGAGCTGTTCCTTGGTTTTATCCAAATACTTTTTCATTGTAGGATCTTTGGCTTGGTAGCTCCCTGTTATTTGTGAGGTAACGACTTATGAATCGCTGTAGATGTTGAGTTTCCGAGCTCCAACTTCTCTAGCCAACTTCAAACTAGCTAATAACGCTTCATATTCCGCCTGGTTGTTTGAGGCCGGGAATCCATGTTTGAGGCCAGGAATCCATGTTTGAGGAAAAGCTCAAGTTGGGTTCCTTGGTTGCTTTCGATTATCACACCTGAACCACTTCTGGTTTAATTCGAGGAGTTGTCCACGTATATATTCCACTCTATGGGGATCTCCGGGGTGTCTGTGAATTCTGTAATGAAGTCGGCTAGGTATTGTGATTTAATGGCTGTTCGTGCCTCGTCTTGGAGGTCGAACTCGGACAACTCGATTACCCACTGTAGGATTCTTCCTGCTAGATCTGTTTTCTGTAATATCCCCTTTATGGGCTGGTTGGTCCGAACCTTAATGGTATGCGCTTGGAAGTACGGGCGAAGTTGTCGGGATGTGAGTATGAGAGTGTAGGCAAACTTTTCTATTTTCTGGTAGTTCAGCTCTGACCCCTGCAGTGCTTTGCTAATGAAGTAGACGGGTTGTTGCCCACCCTCGTCTTCTCTAATTAGTGTTGAGGCTATTGCCCGGCTTCCTACTGCGAGATATAATATGAGTGGTTCTCCTTCTCGTGGTCGAGATAGGATAGGTGGCCGTCCCAAGAATTCTTTGAAGTCTCGGAAGGCTTGCTCACATTCCGTTGTCCACTCGAAGTTCTTTCCCTTCCTTAAAGTAGCGTAAAAAGGGAGGGATCTTATCGCTGACACTGCTAGGAATCTGGACAAGGCCGCCAATCTCCCATTGAGTTGTTGTACCTTTTTGACGCAGGTTGGGCTCTTCATGTTGAGTATGGCCTGGCATTTATCTGGATTTGCCTCGATTCCTCTTTGTGTGAGCATAAAGCCCAAGAACTTACCTGCTTCCATGGCGAAGGTGCATTTAGCCAGGTTAAGTCGCATGCCATGCTTCCGTATGGTGTCGAATACTTGAACCAAGTCGGACAGTAATGTTTCTTCACTTTGTGTCTTTATCAACATGTCATCCACGTAGACCTCTGGTGGACGAAATTGTGATCCATATTCTTTGTATTTGTATGAAATCATTATTATGGCACCAGTTGAATTCACAACTCCGTTCAACTAACCAGCAAGTGTACTGGGTCGTCCAAGTAATAAACCTTACGCGAGTAAGGGTCGATCCCACAGAGATTGTTGGTATGAAGCAAGCTATGGTCACCTTGTAAATCTCAGTTAGGCAGATTAAATTGGTTTATGGTTTCGAAAATTAATAATAAAATAGGAATAATAAAAGGGATAGAATACTTATGCAGATTCATTGGTGGGAATTTCAGATAAGTGAATGGAGATACTGTATGGCTTAAGAACGCCTACTTTCCTATTGCTTCAACTCAATCCTTCTTACCCCTTTCCATGGCAAGCTGTGTATAGGGGTTCACCGTTCGACGATGGCTACTTTGTATCCTCTCTGGAAAATGGTCATCTGCGCTGTCACTCGCATGGCTAATCGTCTGGAGGCATCACACTGGCCAAAGGCTACATCCCATCCTCGCAGTGAAAACTACGCTCACGCGCTCTGTCACAGCACGGCTAATCACTGGTTGGTTCCCGCTCCTGCTGGAATAGAATCCCTTGATTCTTTTGCGTCTGTCACTAACGCCCAGCACTTGCAAGTTTGAAGCACGTCACAGTCATTCATTACCGGAATCCTACTCGGAATACCACAGACAAGGTTAGACTTTCCGGATCCTCATGAATGCCGCCATCTATCTAGCTTATACCACGAAGATTCTGTTGGGGAATCTAAGAGATACACATTCAAGCTCGGTTGCATGTAGAACGGAGGTGGTTGTCAATCACGCGCGTTCATAGGTGAGAATGATGATGAGCGTCACATAATCATCACATTCATCATGTTCTTGGGTGCGAATGAATATCTTGGAATAAGAATAAGAGAGAATTGAATAAAAAGTAATAGTAATTGTATTGAAACTTGAGGTACAGCAGAGCTCCACACCCTTAATCTATGGTGTGCAGAAACTCCACCGTTGAAAATACATAAGTGAAAGGTTCAGGCATGGCCGAATGGCCAGCCCCCTGAGTGATCAAGAAACCGAATAATCAAAGGCTAAACAGTCAAGAGATTAAACTGTCAAAAGATGTCTAATACAATAGTTAAATGTTCTATTTATAATAAACTAGCTCCTAGGGTTTACATGAGTAAGTAATTGATGCATAAATCCACTTCCAGGGCCCACTTGGTATATGCTTGGGCTGAGCTTGATCAATCCACGAGCTGAGGCTTCTCTTGGAGTTGAACTCCGAGTTATGACGTGTTTTGGGCGTTCAACTCCGGATCATGACGTTTTTCTGGCGTTTAACTCCAGACAGCAGCATGTACTTGGCGTTCAATGCCAAGTTACGTCGTCAATTTCCGAATAAAGTGTGGACTATTATATATTGCTGGAAAGCCCTAGATGTCTACTTTCCAACGCCGTTGAGAGCGCGCCAATTGGAGTTCTGTAGCTCCAGAAAATCCATTTCGAGTGCAGGGAGTTCAGATTCCAACAGCATCAGCAGTCCTTTTGTCAGCCTTTTTCAGAGTTTTGCTCAAGTCCCTCAATTTCAGCCAGAAATTACCTGAAATCACAGAAAAACACACAAACTCATAGTAAAGTCCAGCAATGTGAATTTAACATAAAACTAATGAAAACATCCCTAAAAGTAGCTTGAACTTACTAAAAACTACCTAAAAACAATGCCAAAAAGCGTATAAATTATCCGCTCATCACAACACCAAACTTAAATTGTTGCTTGTCCCCAAGCAACTGAAAATAAATTAGGATAAAAAGAAGAGAATATACTATAAATTCCAGAATATCAATGAATATTAATTATAATTAGATGAGCGGGACTTGTAGCTTTTTGCTTCTGAACAGTTTTGGCATCTCACTTTTTTCTTTGAAGTTCTGAATGATTGGCTTCTTTAGGAACTTAGAATTTTGGATAGTGTTATTGACTTTCCTAGTTAAGCATGTTGATTCTTGAACACAGCTACTTATGAGTCTTGGCTGTGGCCCTAAGCACTTTGTTTTCCAGTATTACCACCGGATACATAAATGCCACAAACACATAACTGGGTGAACCTTTTCAGATTGTGACTCAGCTTTGCTAGAGTCCCCAGTTAGTGGTGTCCAGAGCTCTTAAGCACACTCTTTTTGCTTTGGATCACGACTTTAACCACTTGGTCTCAAGCTTTTCACTTGGACCTTCATGACACAAGCACATGGTTAGGGACAGCTTGATTTAGCCGCTTAGGCCTGGATTTTATTTCCTTGGGCCCTCCTATCCATTGATGCTCAAAGCCTTGGATCCTTTCTACCCTTGCCTTTTGGTTTTAAGGGCTATTGGCTTTTTCTGCTTGCTTTTTCTTTTTCTTTCTATTTATTTTTTTTCGCCATTTTCTTTTTTTTTCGCAAGCTTTCTTTTTCACTGCTTTTTCTTGCTTCAAGAATCAATTTCATGATTTTTCTAATTATCAATAACATTTCTCTTTGTTCATCATTCTTTCAAGAGCCAACAGTTTTAACATTCATAAACAACAAGATCAAAAGACATATGCACTGTTCAAGCATTCATTCAGAGAACAAAAGTATTGTCACCAATTCAAGGATAATTTCGAAATTCATGTACTTCTTGTTCTTTTGAATTAAAACATTTTTCATTCAAGAGAGGTGAAGGATTAATGGATTTTATTCATAGCTTTAAGGCATGGTTACATACTAATGATCATGAAGTAGAGACACAAAACATAGATAAACACAACATTAAAAACCAAAAACAGAAAGAAATAAAGAACAAGGAATGAATCCACCTTTAGTGGCGTCTTCTTCTTGAAGGTCCAACAATGTCCTTAAGCTCTTCTATGTCCCTTCCTTGCCTTTGTTGCTCCTCCCTCATTGCTCTTTGATCTTCTCTTATTTCTTGGAGAATGATGGAGTGCTCATGATGTTCCACCCTTAATTGTTCAACATTGTGGCTCAAATCTTCTAAGGAAGTGTTGAGTTGTTCCCAATAGTTTTTTGGAGGAAAGTGCATCCCTTGAGGCATCTCAGAGATTTCTTGATGATGAGCTTCCTCATGCATCTCTTGAGAACCGTGAGGGGTCTCTCTTGCTTGCTCTATCCTCTTCTTGGTGATGGGCTTGTCCTCTTCAATGGAGATGTCTCCTTCTATGATAACTCCAGCTGAGTAACATAGATGGCAAATAAGGTGAGGAAAAGCTAGCCGTGCCATAGGTGAGGACTTGTCGGCTATTTTGTAGACTTCATTGGAGATGACCTCATGAACTTCTACTTCCTCTCCAATCATGATGCCATGAATCATGATGGCCCGATCCACAGTAACTTCAGATCGGTTGCTAGTAGAAATGATGGAGCGTTGAATGAACTCCAACCATCCTCTAGCTATAGGCTTGAGGTCCAGTCTTCTTAGTTGGACTGGCTTGCCTTTGGAGTCTCTCTTCCATTGAGCTCCTTCCACACATATGTCCATAAGGACTTGGTCCAACCTTTGATTAAAGTTGACCCTTCTAGTGTAGGGGCGTTCATCTCCTTTCATCATGGGCAAGTGGAATGCCAACCTCACATTTTCCGGACTAAAATCCAAGTATTTCCCCCGAACCATTGTGAGATAATTCTTTGGACTCGGGTTCATACCTTGATCATGGTTTCTAGTGATCCATGCATTGGCATAGAACTTTTGAATCATTAAGATTCCGACTTGTTGCATGGGGTTGGCTAGGACTTCCCAACCTCTTCTTTGGATTTCATGTCGGATCTCCGGATACTCATTCTTTTTGAGCTTGAAAGGGACCTCAGGGATCACCTTCTTCTTTGCCACAACATCATAGAAGTGGTCTTGATGGCTCTTAGAGATGAATCTTTCCATCTCCCATGACTCGGAGGTGGAAGCTTTTGTCTTCCCTTTTCCTTTTCTAGAGGATACTCCGGCCTTAGGTGCCATTGGTAATGGAAAAACAAAAAAAAGCTTATGCTTTTACCACACCAAACTTAAAATTTTGCTCGTCCTCGAGCAAGAGAAGAAAGAAGAGAAGAAGAAGAAAATATGGTGGAGAGGGAAAGAGGTAGGTTCGGCTAAGTGGGAGAAGAAGGGTTGGTGTTGTGTGAAAATGAAGTAGAATGGAAGGGTATTTATAGGGAGAGAGGGTAGTGTGTATTCGGCCATTTAGGGTGGGAATGGATGGGAAATTGGTTTTGAATTTTTGAAGGTAGGTGGGGTTTATGGGGAAGAGTGGATGGATGTGAGTGGTGAATGGGTTGATTGGGGAGAGGAATTGAGGTGATTGGTGAAGTTTTTTGGGAAAGAGTGTTTATTGGGAAGAGAGATTCAGAGATTGAAGTTGTTGGGAAGTGTGACATGGGGAAGAGAAAAATAGGATTAGGAGGTAAGGTGGGAATATGTTAGATGGGGATCCTGTGGGGTCCACAGATCCTGAGGTGATCCTGTGGGGTCCACAGATCCTGAGGTGTCAAGGAATTCCATCCCTGCACCAAATAGGCATGTAAAATGCCTTCGTGCATCATTCTGGCGTTTAAACGCCGTGTGGTGCACATTCTGGGCGTTCAACGCCCATGTAAAGCATGTTTCTGGCGTTGAACGCCAGTTTCATGCTTGTTACTGGCGTTCAGCGCCAGCTTTTCTTCTCTGGGCACATTCCTGGCGTTCAGCGCCAGAATGTTGCTTGTTTCTGGCATTCAGCGCCAGAATGATGCTCTGTTCTGGCGTTGAACGCCAGCCAGATGCATCTTACTGGCGTTGAACGCCAGCCTGTGCGTCCTCCAGGGTGTAAATTTTTTCTTCTACTGTTTTTTATTCTGTTTTTAATTTTTATGATTTTTTCGTGACTCCTCATGATCATGTACCTAATAAAACACAAAATAATAATAATAAAAATAAAAATAAGAATTAGATAAATAAAATTGGGTTGCCTCCCAACAAGCGCTTCTTTAATGTTAATAGCTTGACAGTGGCTCCCATGGAGCCACAAGGTGATCAGGTCAATGTTGTGTAGTCCCAACACCAAACTTAGAGTTTGGTTGTGGCCTCCCAACACCAAACTTAGAGTTTGACTGTGGGGGCTCTTCTTGACTCTGAACTGAGAGAAGCTCTTCATGCTTACTCTCTTTTGTCACAGAGGGATGGCCATGTGTCTTAAACACAAGGTAGTCCCCATTCAATTGAAGGACTAATTCACCTCTGTTGACATCTATCACAGCTCCTGCTGTGGCTAGGAAAGGTCTTCCAAGGATGATGCAATCATCCTCTTCCTTCCTAGTGTCTAAGATTATGAAATCAGCAGGGATGTAAAGGCCTTCAACCTTTACTAACACATCCTCTACTAATCCATAAGTTTGTCTTAATGACTTGTCTGCCAATTGTACTGAGAACAAGGCAGGTTGTACCTCAATGATCCTCAGCTTCTCCATTACAGAGAGTGGCATAAGATTTATCCCTGACCCCAAATCACATAGAGCCTTTTCAAAGGACATGGTGCCTATGGTACAAGGTATTAGGAACTTGCGAGGATCCTGTTTCTTTTGAGGTAGAGTTTTCTGAATCCAAGTATCTAGCTCACTAATGAGCAGGAGAGGTTCACTTTCCCAAGTCTCATTACCAAACAACTTGGCCTTCAGCTTCATGATAGCTCCTAAATATTGAGCAACTTGCTCTCCAGTCACATCTTCATTCTCTTCAGAGGATGAATAGTCTTCAGAGCTCATGAATGGCAGAAGGAGATTTAATGGAATCTCTATGGTCTCTATATGAGCCTCAGATTCCTCTGGATCCTTAATAGGAAACTCCTTCTTGCTTGAGGAACGTCCCAGGAGGTCTTCCTCACTAGGATTTTCGTCCTCCTCCTCCCTTGTGCATTCGGCCATATTGACTATGTCAATGGCTTTGCACTCTCCTTTTGGATTCTCTTCTGTATTGCTTGGGAGAATACTGGGAGGAGTTTCAATGACTTTCTTACTCAGCTGGCCTACTTGTGCCTCCAGATTTCTAATGGAGGATCTTGTTTCACTCATGAAACTGAAAGTGGCCTTTGACAGACCAGAGACTACATTGGCTAAATTAGAAGTGTTTTGTTCAGAATTCTCTGTCTGTTGCTGAGAAGATGATGGATATGGCTTGCTATTGCCCAGCCTATTACGTCCACCATTGTTAAAGCCTTGTTGAGGCTTTTGTTGATCCTTCCATGAGAAATTTGGATGATTTCTCCATGATGGGTTATAGGTGTTTCCATAAGGTTCACCCATGTAATTAACCTCTGCCATGGCAGGGTTCTCAGGATCATAAGCTTCTTCAGAAGCTGCCTCTCTAGTACTATTGGATGCATGTTGCTATCCATTCAGATTTTGAGAGATCATGTTGACCTGTTGAGTCAACACTTTGTTCTGAGCCAATATGGCATTCAGAGTATCAATCTCAAGAACTCCTTTCTTCTGAGGTATCCCATTGTTCACGAAATTCCTCTCAGAAGTGTACATGAATTGGTTATTTGCAACCATGTCAATGAGTTCTTGAGCCTCTTCAGGCGTTTTCTTCAGGTGAATAGATCCACCTGCAGAATGGTCCAATGACATTTTCGAAAATTCAGAGAGACCATAATAGAATATATCTAATATGGTCCATTCTGAAAACATGTCAGATGGACATCTTTTGGTCAGCTGCTTGTATCTTTCCCAAGCTTCATAGAGGGATTCACCATCTTTTTGTTTGAAGGTTTGAACATCCACTCTCAGCTTGCTCAGCTTTTGAGGAGGAAAGAATTTATCCAAGAAGGCAGTGACCAGCTGGTGGACGAAATTGTGATCACTATGTTCTTCTATCTTTTGAGCTTTAGTATGAATATACCCTTAGGGCACTGTTTATTTTCTTTATTGGAATTCACAACTCCGTTCAACTAACCAGCAAGTGTACTGGGTCGTCCAAGTAATAACCTTACGTGAGTAAGGGTCGAATCCACAGAGATTGTTGGTATGAAGCAAGCTATGGTCACCTTGCAAATCTCAGTTAGGCAGATTAAAAAGGTAATTGTGATTATTGGATTGTAAATAAAAAGGAATAATAAAAGGGATAGAAATACTTATGCAGATTCATTGGTAGGAATTTCAGATAAGCGGAATGGAGATGCTGTAGAGCTCTCGGACGCCTGCTCTCCCACTGCTTCTACTCAATCCTTCTTACTCCTTTTCATGGCAAGCTTTGTATAGGGGTTCACCATCAACTGTGGCTACTTTCATCCTCACGGGGAAATATCCTATGCGGCTGTCACTCGCACAGCTAACCAGTCTGGAGGCATCACCCATGGTTGATAACTACATCCCATCCTCGCAGTGAAAACTAATGCTCACGCACTCTGTCACAGTACGGCTAATCACCGGTTGGTTCCCTCCCCTACTGGAATAGAATCCCTCTTTTGTGTCTGTCACTAACGCCCAGCAGGTTACAGGTTTGAAGCACGTCACAGTCATTCATTACCGGAATCCTACTCGGAACACCACAGACAAGGTTGGACTTTCCGGATTCCCAGAATCCTACTCGGAACACCACAGACAAGGTTGGACTTTCCGGATCCTCATAAATGCCGCCATCTATCTAGCTTATACCACGAAGATTCTGTTGGGGAATCTAAGAGATACACATTCAAGCTCTGTTGCATGTAGAACGGAAGTGGTTGTCAATCACGCGCGTTCATAAGTGAGAATGATAATGATGGTTATTTAATCATCACATTCATCATGTTCTTGGGTACGAATGAATATCTTGGAATAAGAATAAGATAGAGATTTGAATAAAAGAAAATAGAACTTCATTAATCTTTGAGGTACAGCAGAGCTCCATACCCTTAATCTATGGTGTGCAGAAACTCCACCGTTGAAAATACATAAGTGAAAGAGGTCCAGGCATGGCCGAATGGCCAGCCCCCTAAAACGTGATCAATAGTCTCTTAGGATGAAGAATAAAACAAAACTGAGACCAAAGATGAAACGTGGTCAAAAGACATCTAATACAATAGTTAAATGTTCTATTTATAATAAACTAGCTCCTAGGGTTTACATGAGTAAGTAATTGATGCGTAAATCCACTTCCGGAGCCCACTTGGCGTATGCTTGGGCTGAGCTTGATCAATCCACGAGCTAAGGCTTCTCTTGGAGTTGAACTCCGAGTTATGACGTGTTTTGGGCGTTCAACTCCGGATCATGACGTTTTTCTGGCGTTTAACTCCAGATAGCAGCATGTACTTGGCGTTCAACGCCAAGTTACGTCGTCATTCTTCGAATAAAGTATGGACTATTATATATTGATGGAAAGCCCTGGATGTCTACTTTCCAACGCCGTTAAGAGCGCGCCATTTAGAGTTCTGTAGCTCCAGAAAATCCATTTCGAGTGCAAGGAGGTCAGAATCCAACAGCATCAGCAGTCCTTTTGTCAGCCTTTTTCAGAGTTTTGCTCAAATCCCTCAATTTCAGTCAGAATTTACCTGAAATCACAGAAAAACACACAAACTCATAGTAAAGTCCAGAAATGTGAATTTAACATAAAAACTAAGGAAAACATCCCTAAAAGTAGCTTAAACTCATTAAAAACTATGTGAAAACAATGCCAAAAAGCGTATAAATTATCCGCTCATCACAACACCAAACTTAAATTGTTGCTTGTCCCCAAGCAACTGAAAATCAAATAGCATAAAAAGAAGAGAATATACTATAAATTCCAAAATATCAATGAATATTAATTTAATTACATGAGCGGGACTTGTAGCTTTTTGCTTCTGAACAGTTTTGGCATCTCACTTTTTCCTTTGAAGTTCAGAGTGATTGGCATCTCTAGGAACTTAGAATTTTGGATTGTGTTATTGAATTTCCTAATTTAAGCATGTTGATTCTTGAACACAGCTACTTATGAGTCTTGGCTGTGGCCCTAAGCACTTTGTTTTCCAGTATTACCACCGGATACATAAATGCCACAGACACATAACTGGGTGAACCTTTTCAGATTGTGACTTAGCTTTGCTAAAGTCCCCAGTTAGTGGTGTCCAGAGCTCTTAAGCACACTCTTTTGCCTTGGATCACGACTTTAACCACTTGGTCTCAAGCTTTTCACTTGGACCTTCATGACACAAGCACATGGTTAGGGACAGCTTGGTTTAGCCGCTTAGGCCTGGATTTAATTTCCTTGGTCCCTCCTATCCATTGATGCTCAAAGCCTTGGATCCTTTTTACCCTTGCCTTTTGGTTTTAAGGGCTATTGGCTTTTTCTACTGCTCCTTCTTTTTCTATATACTCTTTTTAGATCTTTTTTTTTCACTGCTTTTTCTTGCTTCAAGAATCAATTTTATAATTTTTCAGATCATCAATAACATTTCTCTTTGTTCATCATTCTTTCAAGAGCCAACAATTTTTAACACTCATAAACAACAAGATCAAAAGACATATGCACTGTTCAAGCATTCATTCAGAAAACAAAAATTATTGTCACCACATCAATATAATTAAACTAAATTCAATAATAATTTCGAAAACTATGTACTTCTTGTTCTTTTGAATTAAAACATTTTTCTTTTAAGAGAGGTGAAGGATTAATGGAATTTATTCATAGCTTTAAGGCATGGTTACATACTAATGATCATGAAATAAAGACACAAAACATAGATAAACACAATAATTAAAAACCGAAAACAGAAAGAAATAAGAACAAGGAATGAATCCACCTGAGTGAAGGTGGCGCCTTCTTGAAGGTCCAATGGTGCTCTTCAACTCTTCTATGTCCCTTCCTTGCCTTTGTTGCTCCTCCCTCATTGCTCTTTGATCTTCTCTTATTTCTTGGAGAATGATGGAGTGCTCATGATGTTCCACCCTTAGTTGCTTCCAATATTTGTGTGGAGGATAACTTATCCCCTGAGGTATCTCAGGGATCTCTTGATTTGCAGCCACATGTTCTACCACTAAGCTATGACGGCTTATATTTTTCTTTCCATCTCCCATGACTCAGAGATGGAAGCTTTTTGTCTTCCCTTTGAGGTTTCTCTGGCTTTAGGTGCCATTAATGGTAATGGAAAAGCAAAAAAGCTTATGCTTTTACCACACTAAACTTAAAATATTGCTCGCCCTCGAGCAAGATAAGAAAGAAGAGAAGAAGAAGAAGAAGAAGAAAATAGAGGAGAGTGAGGGGAGATGGATTCGGCTATATGGGTGGGATTGGGTGGGAAGGAGAAGTTGAATTTTGAAGGTGAGTGAGGTTTATGGGAAAGGGTGAGTGGTGAATGAAAAATAGAGGGAATGGCCATGAATGAAAAGAGAGAGGGCGAGGTAGGTGGGGATCCTGTGAGTTTCACAGATCCTGAGGTGATCCTGTGGGGTCCACAGATCCTGAGGTGTCAAGGAATTCCATCCCTGCACCAAATAGGCATGTAAAATGCCTTGGCACACCATTCTGGCGTTTAAACGCCCATTGGTGCACATTCTGGGCGTTCAACGCCCATGTAATGCATGTTTCTGGCGTTGAACGCCAGTTTCATGCTTGTTCCTGGCGTTCAGCGCCAGTTTGTCCTCTCTGTGCACATTCTGGCGTTTAACGCCAGGTTGTTGCTTGTTTTGGGCGTTCAGCGCCAGAATGGTGCTCTGTTCTGGCGTTGAACGCCGGCCAGATGCACCTTCTGGGCGTTGAACGCCAGCCCGTGCGTCCTCCAGGGTGAAAAATTTTTTTCTTCTGTTTTTGACTCTGTTTTTAATTTTTTTGATTTTTTCGTGACTCCTCATGATCATGTACCTAATTAAACACAAAAATAACAAAGAAACAAAATAAAATAAAATTAGATAAATAAAATTGGGTTGCCTCCCAACAAGCGCTTCTTTAATGTCAATAGCTTGACAGTGGCTCTCATGGAGCCACAAGGTGATCAGGTCAATGTTAGTGTAGTCCCAACACCAAACTTAGAGTTTGGATATGGGGTCTTGACACCAAACTTAGAGTTTGACTGTGTGGGCTCTTCTTGACTCTGAACTGAGAGAAGCTCTTCATGCTTACTCTCTTTTGTCACAGAGGGATGGCCATGTGCCTTAAACACAAGGTAGTCCTCATTCAATTGAAGGACTAACTCACCTCTGTTGACATCTATCACAGCTCCTGCTGTGGCTAGGAAAGGTCTTCCTAGGATGATGCATTCATCATCTTCCTTCCTAGTATCTAGGATAATGAAATCAGCAGGGATGTAAAGGCCTTCAACCTTTACTAGTACGTCCTCTACTAATCCATAAGCCTGTCTCAATGACTTGTCTGCCAGTTGTAATGAGAACAAGGCAGGTTGTACCTCAATGATTCCCAGCTTCTCCATTACAGAGAGTGGCATAAGATTTATTCCTGACCCAAGATCATATAGAGCTTTTTCAAAGCTCATGGTGCCAATGGTGCAAGGTATTAAGAACTTGCCAGGATCTTGTTTCTTTTGAGGTAGAATTTTCTGAATCCAAGTATCTAGTTCACTAATGAGCAAGGGAGGTTCACTTTCCCAAGTCTCATTACCAAACAATTTGGCATTCAGCTTCATGATAGCTCCTAAATATTGAGCAACTTGCTCTCCAGTTACATCTTCATCCTCTTCAGAGGATGAATATTCTTCAGAGCTCATGAATGGCAGAAGGAGATTTAATGGAATCTCTAAGGTCTCTAGGTGAGCCTCAGATTCCTCAGGATCCTTAATAGGAGACTCCTTCTTGCTTGAGGAACGCCCCAGGAGGTCTTCCTCACTAGGATTTTCGTCCTCCTCCTCCTTTGTGCATTTGGCCATTTTGATCACATCAATGGCCTTGCACTCTCCTTTTGGATTTTCTTCTGTATTACTTGGGAGAATACTGGGAGGAGTTTCAATGACTTTCTTACTCAGCTGGCCCACTTGTGCCTCCAGATTTCTAATGGAGGATCTTGTTTCATTCATGAAACTAAAAGTGGCCTTTGACAGATCAGAGACTATATTAGCTAAATTAGAATTATTTTGTTCAGGATTCTCTGTCTGTTGCTGAGAAGATGATGGATATGGCTTACTATTATTCAGCCTGTTGCGTCCACCATTGTTAAAATCTTGTTGAGGTTTTTGTTGATCCTTCCATGAGAAATTTGGATGATTTCTCCATGATGAGTTATAGGTGTTTCCATAAGGTTCACCTAAGTAATTAACCTCTGCCATGGCAGGGTTTTCAGGATCATAAGCTTCTTCAGAAGCTGCCTCTCTATTACTGTTGGATGCATGTTGCAATCCATTCAGATTTTGAGAGATCATGTTGACCTGTTGTGTCAACACTTTGTTCTGAGCCAGTATGGCATTCAGAGCATCAATTTCAAGAACTCCTTTCTTTTGAGGTACCCCATTGTTCACGGAATTCCTCTCAGAAGTATACATGAACTGGTTGTTTGCAACCATGTCAATGAGTTCTTGAGCCTCTTCAGGCGTTTTCTTCAGGTGAATAGATCCACCTGCAGAATGATCCAATGACATTTTCGAAAATTCAGAGAGACCATAATAGAATATATCTAATATGGTCCATTCTGAAAACATGTCAGATGGACATCTTTTGGTCAGCTGCTTGTATCTTTCCCAAGCTTCATAGAGGGATTCACCATCTTTTTGTTTGAAGGTTTGAACATCCACTCTCAGCTTGCTCATCTTTTGAGGAGGAAAGAACTTATCTAAGAATGCAGTGACAAGCTTATCCCATGAGTCCAGGCTATCCTTGGGTTGTGAATCCAACCATACTCTAGCTCTGTCTCTTACAGCAAAAGGGAAAAGCATGAGTCTGTAGACTTCAGGATCAACTCCATTCGTCTTTACAGTCTCACAGATCTGCAAGAATTCAGTTAAAAACTGATAAGGATCTTCAGATGGAAGTCCATAAAACTTGCAGTTTTGTTGCATTAAAGCAACTAGTTGAGGCTTAAGCTCAAAGTTATTGGCTTCAATGGCAGGAATGGAGATGCTTCTTCCATCAAACTTGGATGTTGGCTTTGTGAAGTCACCAAGCATTCTTCTTGCATTATTATTATTATTTTCCTCTGCCATCTCTTTCTCTTGTTCGAAAATTTCTAGATGGTCTCTTCTGGATTGTTGTAATTTAGCTTCTCTTAATTTTCTCTTCAGAGTCCTTTCAGGTTCTGGATCAATTTCAACAAGAGTGCCTTTATCCCTGTTCCTGCTCATATGAAAGAGAAGAACACAAGAAAAGAAAGAGGAATCCTCTATGTCACAGTATAGAGATTCCTTTATGTTAGTAGAAAAAGAAAGGGGTATAAGAAAGAAGAAGGGGGTTCGGATTTTTAGATGAAGAGAGGTGAAGAGAAGTGTTAGTAATTAAATAATTAAATAGAAGAAGACAAGAGAAGGGAATTTTCGAAATTAATTTTGAAAAAAGGGTTAGTGATTTTCGAAAATTAGAGATAAATTGTAATTAAAATTAAAACATGAAACAATTAATTAATTAAAAGGAATTTTTTTGAAAAAGAAAGAGATATTTTCGAAAATAGAAGAGGAAAAAGTAGTTAGGTAGTTTTGAAAAAGATAAGAAACAAACAACAAGTTAGTTAGTTGATTGAAAAAGATTTGAAATCAAAATTGAAAAAGATAAGAAGATAGCAAGTTTAAATAAGATATTTTAAAATCAAATTTTGAAAAAGATAAAATTTTTTGAAAAAGATAAAATAAAAGATAAAAAGATTTAATTTAAAAATTTTGAAATTATTTACTTCACTAACAAGAAACTACAAGATAAGATTCTAGAACTTAAAGATTGAACCTTTCTTAACAAGAAAGTAACAAACTTCAAATTTTTGAACCAATCACATTAATTATTAGTGAATTTTCGAAAATTACATATAAAGATAAGAAAAAGATTTTGAAAATAATTTGAAAAAGATTTTTGAAATTTTCGAAAAATAAGAAAAAAAAATTGAAAAAGATATTATTTTTGAGAAAGATTTTGAAAAGATAAGATTTTTAAAATTGAAATTTTGACTTGACTTGTAAGAAATAACTAATTTTGAAAATTTTTTACCAAGTCAACCCAAAATTTCGAAAATTTGGAGGGAAATAAGGAAAAGATATTTTTTTGATTTTTGAATTTTTAATTATGAGAGAGAAAAACACAAAAATGCTCAATGCATGAAATTTTTAGATCAAAACAATGAATGCATGCAAGAATGCTATGAATGTCAAGATGAGCACCAAGAACACTTTGAAGATCATGATGAACATCAAGAACATGATTTTGAAAAATTTTTGATGCAAAGAAAACATGCAAGACACCAAACTTAGAAATTTTTAATGCATGAAAAATATGGATGCAAAAATGCACATAAAAAACAAGAAAGGACACAAAACAAGAAAACATCAAGATCAAACAAGAGGACTTATCAAGAACAACTTGAAGATCATGAAGAACACTATGAATGCATGGATTTTCGAAAAATTGCAAGAAAAAATTTTAAAAGCATGCAATTGACACCAAACTTAAAAATTTACTCAAGACTCAAACAAGAAACACAAAATATTTTTGATTTTTATGATTTTCTAATTTTTTTTGGATTTTTATTAATTATTTTCGAAAATAAAGTTTTGAAAAACGAAAAGTAAAAGAAAAATTTTGAAAAAGATTTTTGAAAAGAAAAATTACCTAATCTGAGCAACAAGATGAACCGTCAGTTGTCCATACTCGAACAATCCCCGGCAACGGCGCCAAAAACTTGGTGGACGAAATTGTGATCACTATGTTCTTCTATCTTTTGAGCTTTAGTATGAATATACCCTTAGGGCACTGTTTATTTTCTTTATTGGAATTCACAACTCCGTTCAACTAACCAGCAAGTGTACTGGGTCGTCCAAGTAATAACCTTACGTGAGTAAGGGTCGAATCCACAGAGATTGTTGGTATGAAGCAAGCTATGGTCACCTTGCAAATCTCAGTTAGGCAGATTAAAAAGGTAATTGTGATTATTGGATTGTAAATAAAAAGGAATAATAAAAGGGATAGAAATACTTATGCAGATTCATTGGTAGGAATTTCAGATAAGCGGAATGGAGATGCTGTAGAGCTCTCAGACGCCTGCTCTCCCACTGCTTCTACTCAATCCTTCTTACTCCTTTCCATGGCAAGCTTTGTATAGGGGTTCACCATCAACTGTGGCTACTTTCATCCTCACGGGGAAATATCCTATGCGGCTGTCACTCGCACAGCTAACCAGTCTGGAGGCATCACCCATGGTTGATAACTACATCCCATCCTCGCAGTGAAAACTAATGCTCACGCACTCTGTCACAGTACGGCTAATCACCGGTTGGTTCCCTCCCCTACTGGAATAGAATCCCTCTTTTGCGTCTGTCACTAACGCCCAGCAGGTTACAGGTTTGAAGCACGTCACAGTCATTCATTACCGGAATCCTACTCGGAACACCACAGACAAGGTTGGACTTTCCGGATTTCCAGAATCCTACTCGGAACACCACAGACAAGGTTGGACTTTCCGGATTCCCAGAATCCTACTCGGAACACCACAGACAAGGTTGGACTTTCCGGATCCTCATAAATGCCGCCATCTATCTAGCTTATACCACGAAGATTCTGTTGGGGAATCTAAGAGATACACATTCAAGCTCTGTTGCATGTAGAACGGAAGTGGTTGTCAATCACGCGCGTTCATAAGTGAGAATGATAATGATGGTTATTTAATCATCACATTCATCATGTTCTTGGGTACGAATGAATATCTTGGAATAAGAATAAGATAGAGATTTGAATAAAAGAAAATAGAACTTCATTAATCTTTGAGGTACAGCAGAGCTCCACACCCTTAATCTATGGTGTGCAGAAACTCCACCGTTGAAAATACATAAGTGAAAGAGGTCCAGGCATGGCCGAATGGCCAGCCCCCTAAAACGTGATCAATAGTCTCTTAGGATGAAGAATAAAACAAAACTGAGACCAAAGATGAAACGTGGTCAAAAGACATCTAATACAATAGTTAAATGTTCTATTTATAATAAACTAGCTCCTAGGGTTTACATGAGTAAGTAATTGATGCGTAAATCCACTTCCGGGGCCCACTTGGTGTATGCTTGGGCTGAGCTTGATCAATCCACGAGCTAAGGCTTCTCTTGGAGTTGAACTCCGAGTTATGACGTGTTTTGGGCGTTCAACTCCGGATCATGACGTTTTTCTGGCGTTTAACTCTAGACAGCAGCATGTACTTGGCGTTCAACGCCAAGTTACGTCGTCATTCTTCGAATAAAGTATGGACTATTATATATTGCTGGAAAGCCCTGGATGTCTACTTTCCAACGCCGTTGAGAGCGCGCCATTTAGAGTTCTGTAGCTCCAGAAAATCCATTTCGAGTGCAGGAAGGTCAGAATCCAACAGCATCAGCAGTCCTTTTGTCAGCCTTTTTCAGAGTTTTGCTCAAATCCCTCAATTTCAGTCAGAATTTACCTGAAATCACAGAAAAACACACAAACTCATAGTAAAGTCCAGAAATGTGAATTTAACATAAAAACTAAGGAAAACATCCCTAAAAGTAGCTTAAACTCATTAAAAACTATGTGAAAACAATGCCAAAAAGCGTATAAATTATCCGCTCATCACCAGCTTATCCCAGGAGTCCAGGCTATCCTTGGGTTATGAATCCAACCATATTCTAGCTCTGTCTCTTACAGCAAAAGGGAAAAGCATGAGTCTGTAGACTTCAGGATCAACTCCATTCGTCTTTACAGTCTCACAGATCTGCAAGAACTCAGTTAAAAACTGATAAGGATCTTCAGATAGAAGTCCATAAAACTTGCAGTTTTGTTGCATTAAGGCAACTAGCTGAGGTTTCAGCTCAAAGTTGTTGGCTCCAATGGCAGGAATGGAGATGCTTCTTCGATCAAACTTGGACGTTGGCTTTGTGAAGTCACCAAGCATTCTCCTTGCATTATTATTATTTTCGGCTGCCATCTCCTTCTCTTGTTCGAAAATTTCTGAAAGGTTGTTTCTGGATTTCTGTAATTTAGCTTCTCTTAATTTTCTCTTCAAAGTCCTTTCAGGTTCTGGATCAATTTCAAAAAGAGTGCCTTTTTCCCTGTTCCTGCTCATATGAAAGAGAAGAAAACAAGAAAAGAAGAGGAATCCTCTATGTCACAATATAGAGATTCCTTTATGTTAGTAGAAGAAGAAAGGGGTAGAAGAATGAAGAAGGAGATTCGGATTTTTGGATGAAGAGAGGTGAAGAGAAGTGTTAGTAATTAAATAATTAAATAGAATAAGAAAAGAGAAGGGAATTTCGAAAATAATTTTAAAAAGGGGTTAGTGATTTTCGAAAATTAGAGATAAATTGTAATTAAAATTAAAACATGAAACATTTAGTTAATTAAAAAGAAATTTTGAAAAAGAGAGAGATATTTTCGAAAATAGAAGAGGGAAAAGTAGTTAAGTGGTTTTGAAAAAGATAAGAAACAAACAAAAAGTTAGTTAGTTGATTGAAAAAGATATTGAAATTAAAATTTAAAAAAATAAGAAGATAAGAAGTTAGATAAGATATTTTGAAATCAAATTTTGAAAAATATAAAATTTTGAAAAGGATAAGATAAAAAGATAAGATAAAAGTTTTAAGAAAAAGATATTTTGAAAAAGATTTAATTTTTTAAAATGACTTAACTAACAAGAAACTACAAGATAAGATTCTAGAATTTAAAGATTGAACCTTTCTTAACAAGAAAGTAACAAACTTCAAATTTTTGAATCAATCACATTAATTGTTAGTGTAATTTTCGAAAATTAGATATAAAAGATAAGAAAAAGATTTTTGAAAAAAGTAATTTTTTTAAAAATTTCGAAAATAAGAAAAAAAATGGAAAAGATATGATTTTTGAAAAAGATTTTGAAAAGATAAGATTTTTAAAATTGAAATTTTGACTTGACTTGTAAGAAACAACTAATTTTAAAAATTTTTGACCAAGTCAATCCCAAAATTTCGAAATTTTGGAGGGAAATAAGGAAAAGATATATATATATTTTTTTTTTGAATTTTTGAATTTTTAATTATGAGAGAGAAAAACAACAAAAATGCTCAATGCATGAAATTTTTAGATCAAAACAATGAATGCATGCAAGAATGCTATGAATATCAAGATGAACACCAAGAACACTTTGAAGATCATGATGAACATCAAGAACATAATTTTGAAAAATTTTTTCTTTTTGATGCAAAGAAAACATGCAAGACACCAAACTTAGAAATCTTTAATGCATGGACTCTAACAAACAAAAAATGCATATGAAAAACAATAAACAACACAAAACAAGAAAACATCAAGATCAAACAAGAGGACTTATCAAGAACAACTTGAAGATCATGAAGAACACTATGAATGCATGGGATTTTCGAAAAATGCAAGAAAAAATTTTTAAAAGCATGCAATTGACACCAAACTTAAAGATTGACTCAAGACTCAAACAAGAACATAAAATATTTTTAGTTTTTATGATTTTATTATTTTTTTTAGACTTTTATTAAATTTTTTTCGAAAATATATTTTAGAAAAACGAAAAAGAAAAGAAAAATTTTGAAAAAGATTTTTGAAAAGAAAATTACCTAATCTGAGCAACAAGATGAACCGTCAGTTGTCCATACTCGAACAATCCCCGGCAACGGCGCCAAAAACTTGGTGGACGAAATTGTGATCCATATTCTTTGTATTTGTATGAAATCATTATTATGGCACCAGTTGAATTCACAACTCCGTTCAACTAACCAGCAAGTGTACTGGGTCGTCCAAGTAATAAACCTTACGCGAGTAAGGGTCGATCCCACGGAGATTGTTGGTATGAAGCAAGCTATGGTCACCTTGTAAATCTCAGTTAGGCAGATTAAATTGGTTTATGGTTTCGAAAATTAATAATAAAATAGGAATAATAAAAGGGATAGAATACTTATGCAGATTCATTGGTGGGAATTTCAGATAAGTGAATGGAGATACTGTATGGCTCAAGAACGCCTACTTTCCTATTGCTTCAACTCAATCCTTCTTACCCCTTTCCATGGCAAGCTGTGTATAGGGGTTCACCGTTCGACGATGGCTACTTTGTATCCTCTCTGGAAAATGGTCCTCTACGCTGTCACTCGCATGGCTAATCGTCTGGAGGCATCACACTGGCCAAAGGCTAAATCCCATCCTCGCAGTGAAAACTACGCTCACGCGCTCTGTCATAGCACGGCTAATCACTGGTTGGTTCCCGCTCCTGCTGGAATAGAATCCCTTGATTCTTTTGCGTCTGTCACTAACGCCCAGCACTTGCAAGTTTGAAGCACGTCACAGTCATTCATTACCGGAATCCTACTCGGAATACCACAGACAAGGTGAGACTTTCCGGATTCCCAGGATCCTACTCGGAATACCACAGACAAGGTTAGACTTTCTGGATCCTCATGAATGCCGCCATCTATCTAGCTTATACCACGAAGATTCTGTTGGGGAATCTAAGAGATACACATTCAAGCTCGGTTGCTTGTAGAACGGAGGTGGTTGTCAATCACGCGCGTTCATAGGTGAGAATGATGATGAGCGTCACATAATCATCACATTCATCATGTTCTTGGGTGCGAATGAATATCTTGGAATAAGAATAAGAGAGAATTGAATAAAAAGTAATAGTAATTGTATTGAAACTTGAGGTACAGCAGAGCTCCACACCCTTAATCTATGGTGTGCAGAAACTCCACCGTTGAAAATACATAAGTGAAAGGTTCAGGCATGGCCGAATGGCCAGCCCCCTGAGTGATCAAGAGACCGAATAATCAAAGGCTAAACAGTCAAGAGATTAAACTGTCAAAAGATGTCTAATACAATAGTTAAATGTTCTATTTATAATAAACTAGCTCCTAGGGTTTACATGAGTAAGTAATTGATGCATAAATCCACTTCCAGGGCCCACTTGGTGTATGCTTGGGCTGAGCTTGATCAATCCACGAGCTGAGACTTCTCTTGGAGTTGAACTCCGAGTTATGACATGTTTTGGGCGTTCAACTCCGGATCATGACGTTTTTCTGGCGTTTAACTCCAGACAGCAGCATGTACTTGGCGTTCAACGCCAAGTTACGTCATCAATTTCCGAATAAAGTGTGGACTATTATATATTGCTGGAAAGCCCTGGATGTCTACTTTCCAACGCCATTGAGAGCGCGCCAATTGAAGTTCTGTAGCTCCAGAAAATCCATTTCGAGTGCAGGGAGGTCAGATTCCAACAATATCAGCAGTCCTTTTGTCAGCCTTTTTCAGAGTTTTGCTCAAGTCCCTCAATTTCAGCCAGAAATTACCTGAAATCACAGAAAAACACACAAACTCATAGTAAAGTCCAGAAATGTGAATTTAACATAAAAACTAATGAAAACATCCCTAAAAGTAGCTTGAACTTACTAAAAACTACCTAAAAACAATGCCAAAAAGCGTATAAATTATCCGCTCATCAACCTCCATGATTTTTCCGATGTGATCTGAGAAGACCTTATTCATTGGCCTCTGATAAGTAGCTCCCGCGTTCTTAAGGCTGAAAGGCATTACGATGTAACAATAGTTTGCTTTGGGTGTTAAAAACGAGGTTTTTTCTTGATCCGGTGGATACATTGGGATCTGGTTGTACCCCGAGTATGCGTCCATAAACGAGAGAAATATCCCGATGAGGCATCTACTAGAGCGTCGATGCTTGGGAGTGGATAAGGGTCTTTTGGGCAGGCTTTGTTAAGGACGGTGTAGTCGGTGCACATTCGCCACTTCCCATTTGACTTTCTCACCAAGACGACGTTTGCTAGCCATAGTGGGTACTTAACTTCTCTTATGAATCCTGCCTCTAGTAGTGCTTGCACCTGTTCTGCTACAGCCTGAGACCGTTCTGACCCGAGTTTTCTTCGTCTTTGTTGTACCGGCCGGGATCCCGGATAGACTGCCAACTTGTGGCTCATCAGTTCGAGATCTATGCCTGGCATGTCGGCAGCTTTCCATGCGAAGAGATTAACATTATCTCGTAGGAACTGTATGAGTGATTCCTTTGCATCTCCTTTTAGGATCGTGCCAATATTAGTTGTCTTATCCGAGGTGTCTCCAATCTGAACTTTCTCTACTTCACCTTCGGGCTGTGGGCGGAGTTCTTCTCGCCTCTGAACTCCACCAAGTTCGATTGTGTGGAACTCTCCTCCTTCGCCTCTGAGGTTTAGACTTTCGTTATAACAACGACGCGCTATCTTTTGATCAGCTTTTATTGTAGCTATCCCTTCTGCAATTGGAAATTTCATACATAGATGTGGAGTTGAAACTATTGCGCCGTGTTGGTTTAACGTTGTCCGACCTATTAAGGCATTATAGGCTGAGCTTACATCGACCACGATGTAGTCTATCTTGAGTGTTCTGGATTGGTTCCCCTTTCCGAAGGTTGTATGTAGCGATACGTATCCCAGTGGTTGTACTGGGGTATCCCTAAGTCCGAACAGGCTGTTCGAGTATCCTCTTAGCTCTTTTTCTTCTAAGCCGAGCTTATCGAAGGTAGTTTTGAATAAGATGTCGGCGGAGCTTCCTTGGTCAATTAATGTACGGTGGAGGTTGGCGTTTGCCAGTATGATAGTGATGACCATGGGGTCGTCGTGTCCTGAGATGATTTTGGATGCGTCTTCTTTGGTAAACGTGATTGCTGGGATGTCTGGCGCCTCCTTCTTTCCTTCGACATGGTATACTTCTTTGAGGTGTCGCTTGCGAGATGATTTGGAGATTCCTCCTCCCGCAAATTCACCGTGTATTACGTGGACGTGTCTCTCCAGTGTGCGAGGTGATCGCTCAGACCGTCCGACATTTTCATCCCTTCTTCTTTTTCTTGGCTCTTCGTCCTGGTTGGCCAAAAACCGATCTAGTTTTCCTTCTCTTACTAATTTTTCTATGACATTTTTCAAGTCGAAGCATTCGTTGGTGGAATGTCCTCGGACTCGATGATACTCACAGTATTCGTTCCGATTTCCTCCTCCTCTTTTGCCTTTGAGTGGCCGAGCTGGGGGTATTTTTTCCGTATGGCAGACTTCTTTGTAAACATCTACCAAGGATACCCTAAGAGGGGTGTAGTTATGATATTTTTTATTTTCTCCCCGGAGCGATCTTCCTTTTTCTTGGATTATTTATCTTTATCTCGGTAGGCGGAACCGAACCTCGAGGCTTCCCCAAGTCGAGAATTCTCTTCCATGTTGATGTACTTCTGCGCCCGTTCTTGTACTTCGTCCAGGGATGTAGGGTACTTCTTTGATATAGATTGGCTAAATGGTCCTTCTCGTAGGCCATTTATAAGGCCCACAATGGCAGCTTCTGTTGGTAAACTTTGTATGTCCATGCATGTTTTGTTGAATCTTTCCATGTAGTTACAAAGACTCTCCCGATTTCCTTGCTTGATTCCTAGTAGGCTGGGTGCGTGTTTAGCCTTATCTTTTTGTATGGAAAATCTGGCCAGGAACTTTTTGGCCAGGTCGTCGAAGCTCGAGATGGACTTTGGAGGTAGGCTGTCGAACCATCTAATGGCTGTCTTGGTAAGAGTTGTTGGAAAGGCCTTGCAGCAAACTGCATCCGAGGCGTCAGTGAGGTACATTCTACTTCTGAAATTGCTGAGATGATGGTTGGGGTCTGAAGTGCCGTCATACAGAGTCATATCCCGAAGTTTGAAGTTCTTTGGGATTTTGGTCTTCATAATTTTCCTGGTGAATGGATCTTAATCCTTGCGAGAGCTATCCTCTGGAGTGGATCGAGTAGCTTTAGTTTTGAGATCGGCTTCAAGTTTTAGAAGTTTATCTTCTAATTCTCGGCATCGCCTTATCTCCCGATGCAAATCCTCTTCTTTTTCGCGTTGATGTTGGGCTTCTTTCTCGAGTTGCTTTAATCGATCTTGAAGTGCCTCTATCACTCCTGGATTTGATGAATTTTTGTCCCCGTTGGGCTCCGGAGTATCTTTGAGTGTAACATCCGCGTTCTTGTGCAGCGTTCTATCTTCCAAACCTGAATCATGGTCGTTGTCATGGTCGTCCGCCATGGTGATGGGATGACTTCCAGGTTCCCCGGCAACAGCGCCAATGTTCCGAGGGTTTACCTGACACTGTAGGTCGATCTCGGACGAGATCTTCTGTGCTGGTCGGAGCCGACGTGTCCGGCAGGTGTGTAGCAGCCGGAGCTGGTGTGTCTGACTTGTGGAACTGAGAATGCTGCTGATCCCTTGTCACCGAAGGGTGGGGGTACCTGCAAGGAACTCTGATGCTTAAGTTAGCAAGGGTATTAAACAGGTATTGAGTAGAATCAGAGTATGAGTTATACCTGGGTGCTCCAGTGTATTTATAATGGTGAGATGTGACCTTCTTTAGATAAGATAAGTTAGTTATCTTATCTTATCTTATCTTATCTTTTGTCGAGGTCAGCTTATCTTCCATGGAACCACCCTTATCTCTATAGGCTTGGGCTGCCCTTGGATCGGGATTGTATTCCTTGAGTTGGGCCCTTCTTTGGGCTTTCCTGTCGATTTGGACCGAGTTCTTTGCGAAGAAGTCGGTCCGCTTGACCTAAAGAGGTCGGTCGCTTTGTCTGTAGAACATCCCAGGTCGGACAGCTCGACCCAGGGTATGAACAACCCCCTTTGAGTAACTATAAAGCCCAAGAATTTATCTCCCCAGACTTTGAATGTGCACTTTACTGAGTTCAGCCTCATCTGGTGAAGTCGAAGGCACCTAAACATCTCCTACAAGTCAGCAATCAAGTCGGAATCGCCTTTAGTCTTTATCAACATATCGTTGATATAGACCTCCATAATCTTTTCAATATATCGCTTAAAGACCTTAGCCATCAACTTTTGATAAGTGGCTCCTGCATTTTTTAAACCGAAGGGCATTACACTATAATAGTAAATCCCTTCAAGGGTGATAAAGGTTGTCTTATCCTCATTAGCTTTATGCTTTGGAATTTGGTTATACCCACTATAGGTATCCAAAAAACTTAAAATTCGATATCATGAGGATGAGTCAATCATGTTGTCAATATTAGGTAAAAGAAAACAGCCATTTGGACAGGCTTTGTTTAAATCTCTGTAGTCTACACACATTCACCATTTTCCATTAGATTTTTCACCATGACCACATTAGACAACCATGTTGAATAAGTTAATTCTCGAATAAATCCGGCATCCAATAATTCTTGAACTTTTTCTTAACCTCGATAGCCCGATCCAGTGACATCTTTTAACATTGCTGTGCAATCGGCTTAAATTGGTGATTAATGGCAAGTTGATGGGCCATGAATGTGGGATCAATTCCAGGCATATTGAAAGGTTCCCATGCAAATAAATTTACGTTACCTCTAAAAAAATTTTGAAGTTCCGACTTCAAGGGGTTAGGTAGTTCTTTATTCATCATGGTATACTTCTCTACAACGTCACTAATATGGAATTTCTCCACGTGTCCATTGGGCTCTGGCCTCGATTTTTCCTGAACTCAGAAGTCTAAATAAACAAGAAACACCCCGGTGGAAACCTTAGCTTTATCCCTGAGTGTCAGACTAGCCTTGTTGCATTTAACAGCAGATACCTGATCTCCAAGGATAGTTACGACCCGATCTTCCGCGGTCAGGAACTTTATAACCAGGAATGTCGTTGATATGAATACACACAGATCATTAAATGTCTTCTTCTCCAGGATCACATTATAAGCTGTGGAATCTTGAAGGAGAACGAACTCGGCTTATACCACTCGCACATTAACGCCCTCTCCTACTGTAAAAAGGAGGTCGAGAGCTCCGTCAGGTTTGATATAATCATCTCGCAACCCGACAAATCCAGGGAGATTAGGCTTTAAATGTTGATTTGTTAAACCCAGGGCGTCGAAGGCGTTTCTCAATCAAATTTTTTTTCACAATACCATTACCTAATTTGGCAGTAATTACCAAGGGCTCATCATCTTTGGATATGGAAATCTGATAATCTTCTGTCGTGAACTATACTGCTGGAATGCTAGTAACCTTAAGAACTTCCGAAGTTACAGCTTTAACATCCTTCTTTAATGCATTATTGGATTTGGGGAATCCGTTCCTACGTATAACTATATTTACTACAACTTGGGCAGTTTCTTATGGGTTCTCCAGGAGTCTTTAGTTCTTAGGATTCCTGGCTTCCTAATCTTCATCATCATTATGCCGTCTAGGCGACCTTACATACTGAACGAACTCGGGGAGCTTATCATCATGGACTGCTTGCTCTAAGGCATCCTTTAAATCAATACAATCCTCAGTCTTGTGACTATAGGACTTATGGTAGTCACAGTATTAAGACTTATTCAAAGAAGCCCTAGGCCAAATCTCTCTTGCCTTTGGAAGGATACCTCTATGAGAAACTTGTTAGTACGCCTTAGTGCATGAAGCAACCAAAGAGGTGTACGGGAAGAACTTCCCAACTCAAGGAGTTGACGGCTTTAGAACTGAGGACTTTCCCGTGCTTCCGACCTTATTAGGTGAGGGGCAGGGTTCATCCTTTTTGTTGAAACCACCTTGGACACATCCTTATCTCGCATGTACTCCAGGGTGATCTGGTGAACTTATTCTATGGATTTTACATCCTTGGAAGTCAGATGCATTCGGAAAGTCTCCTTCCAACAAGCCAGTGATCAAGCATAAATATACGACCTCTGAAGTTTGCATGTTCACCTCTAATAGTGCTTTATTGAAGCAATCTAGATAATCTCGAATGCTCTCTCCCATTCTTTGTTCCACTCCAAGCAAAGATATTGGATGCTTGGCCTAGGTTCCTCTTGTGGTAAAATGTGCTAAGAACTTAACCTTGACATCGGAAAATAAGGAGATAGACCCGCAAGGGAGCGTGTTAAACCGTGCCAAGGCCGGGCTTGACAAGGTTATTGAAAAAGCTTTACATTAGATTGCATCTCCTACACCTTCTAGATTTATTCTTGCCTCAAAAGCATTAACATGCTCTTAGGGATTCGCCTTTCTGTCATACTTTAAGTCGGTGAGCTTATCCAAGTGCTTTAGCCAGCGTACTTGGAGGACGTGAGAAGCAAATAGGGTTCAGCCCATTATTACGTGTTCTCGGGTTTCTCTATATCCTTTTGGACTTGGACTCCTTTGTGGAGTTTGTCGTCTTTTAGACTAGGTGGATCGAGGCTCGTCCCTTTCCCATATTTTCAATTTTCGAGGTTCAGCATAACGTCGGGGTAACCTCCTTTCAACCCTTTGATGCTGTAGCGAGCATGAATCTCGTCGATTGAGGTCCCATTGTTGCTTGAGAATTCCATGGTTATGTTCAATATGTCCCCTAATAGGACGGCTTCAGGAATGAGATTGTATAGGTTGTGAGCGTTCAGCCAATCATCGTTCTAGTTCCAAACGATGACGCTCTAGTTCTTGTACCTGATGACGCATTTCTTGCATAGCATGATAATAATCATCTCCTAACCATGCGAAGTGACGGGCTCCCGCATTACGTGCGTCTGGGTTAGGTACCTTCTGGTTTTTATATCCAGGAAGAACGTCCTCATGGGTAGGGGTAACATTTGTCTCATGCTCGTCTTCATGATGTTGATCCTTTAGCGGAGTGTCTAGGTTTATTGTTGAGTGAATTCTGTGATCGGTCATAATTCTTGGCGAAGTAGTATATCTCCACAGATGATGCCAAATGTTTGTACCGAGAACGAATTTACGAACTAGAGTGCTTGAAAACCGGAGATCCTAGCTTCGGCAAGTGTAGAACCAGGACGGGGGACAACCTGCAAGATACTCTAATGCCTAAGTTAATTAGCAATGGGTTTAACAATGTGATTTGGTTTTGAGTTTACCTGCTGAGTTTCTTTCCTTTTATCTCTATCCCTTGATATTGCCATTTTCCCAATATTTATTGCCTTTATGTCGTGTTTTTATTGCTATAATTTGGCGGTTTCATAATCTAACAACGTGACCGTTATGCCATATCCGACGTTATCTTATAACGTCGGATTTTCATTAACTTGCTATTTCGTTATGTTGCTATTTTATCTAAAACACTGATATTTTAATATTTTTTGTTAGATTTATCAGTGAAATAAGTCAAAATAAATTTATGGACTGATCTCTTTTAAAAATTCACTTCTTTTGAGAAAATTAAAACACTAATTAGCCAAAATACTAAAAAAAATTCATATAGATATATTTACTTACATTTCAGTTGTTTATTAATTCAATATTAGAGACTCAATTATTATATTACAAGAATTATAGACTAATATGAATTTATGGTAATAAATCAAAGTGATACCATATTTTTATTTTAAGAGGGACACCACAAAATTTACTTAAAATGAGAATATAAAAATAGAAGGAAAAAAGAATTGTATACAAATAAAAAAAGAAAAAGAGAAACAAAATGAAAAAGCACAATAAAAAGTTAAAAACACGAAAAAAGAAGACAAGAAGTCAACGACATAATGAAAAGGACGAGGAGTAGAAAGAATAAAGAAAAATAATGCAAACATGTGAAAATAATGGAATTGAAGTTGGGGGAAATGAAACTTGATTAAATATTAGATTAAAAAGAACTTATTCATCAAGACAATTATGTTATTAAATATAAATATATAATAATTTTAGTACTTGACAGTTGACAACTTTGACTTATCGATTGTTTTAAGTGATTAACATAGCTCTGTGTAATTTTACTGTGTGTGTGTGAATTAATGGTGGAAATATATGTATTGAGGAAACCGGGTTGCAATTTCCCTACAAGCCCCACATTTGACATTACTGATTATACTAGACCTTCTACGCGGCTCCTTGCTTTTAAAATGTTTTGTTTTTCTTCGAATTGTGTTTCTTACATTTTTATACTCAGATTTCGATAATGCTCTTAGAATTTTATAATTAGAAATGTCCAAATTTTTCTTTAAATAATTAGATCAATTTCCGTTTTCTATTTGTAAATAACAGGATAAATTCTGAAAAGAAAAGTAATGGGTATTATTTTTTCATAATGTGTATTATTTTTTCATAGTTTGACAATGTAAAAAAGAAATAAATTTCATATTGCATGCCTCCGGGGTGTTCTTATTTAAATATTTAATTAATTTCTTTTAATGTGACCAACAAGGACAAGGTATACATTCATAATTCAGTTTTATTATTATATTACAGTATATATAATGTTACATTGTTACTAAATATTTTTTACGTTTATATCATACTTGATAATAAATGAAAATTTACACCACTATAAATTATTTAATTAAATAATAAAGTGTTGAAGGAATTTTTAAGGATTAATGATCAAATTAATCTTCGAAAAATTGGCCAATCATCATTTTCATCCCCTAATAATTTTTTTAATCAAATTAGTCTCTTTAAAAGTTTAACACCAATCTCATTTGTTCTTCCATTTTCAAACTAGCAATTTTTGTTAATGGTTGTCTACGTAAAGCGTTAAGTCACATTTATCCCCATTTGTATGAACCCTAATCCCCAAAATCGACGGAAACGTTTATCCATCTTGTTGACTGGTGTTATACTAGTGCAGAGTCATTACCGAGATTGCATTTTGAGAGGGATGGAAGCACCGGGCAACGAATTTTGGTGGCCGTCAGACAAGCAGAAAAGGATGGGGTGATTCATCACAAGAAAGAGGAGGCAGAACTTCACCTCAATGTGTGATTGTTGAATGCCCGGAAGATCACTAGTGATTTTCTATCAACTAAGACTCTTGGAACCGGAATGCTAAGCTTGGAGGATGCAATGCCATCAGAGTCAGACCATGCCATAGACAAAACAAAGTGTGGGGAAGTAAATTTTACACTGAGATTATAGCATTGGAGGAAAGGGTTGAAGGTAGTGTTATTGGTGAAGAGTAATAAGCGAAATGTTGGGGTATGCGATTGTACTTCCCAGGTAAATCGCCATTTTGATAAGCATTGATAAAAATTGATAAGAATTAGCTTAGGGAACTAACACACGACAATGACAAAGAAGGGAGCCAACGACAATGACGAAAGCTTGGCGGCGCAGAAACTGCCCCTCCTCCCTTTGCTCGTCGCATTCTCTTTCTCTCCCTGTTTCGTTCGTATCTCCCCTTTCCTTCGTCTCTCTCCATCCTTCTTTAGTTCGACGATGGTGGCGACGGCGATGGCTTTTTCTATCGTCTCCTTTTCTTTTCTTTGATCTTTTACAACGAGGTTAACCTCCTCTCCCTCTCCCTCTGGATTGTGACGGCGGCAGGCCGGCAACACCACCCCTCCCCGCCGTCGCCCCCCTCTTCTCTCTTCCCTTTCATCTTCTTCTTCATAATTACCTCAACAATAATAACAAATGGCGTCGTATTTAACCAAAACGCACTAGTACCACAAAATGGCGTCGTTTCATTCCTGCTGAGTTCTTACTTAATTCTACACGTGCAAAATCGTTTTGTTAAATATTTGACGGATCGAAAGGACAAACGAGTTTAATGTTAAATTTTTTAAAGACTAATTTGATTAAAAAATTATTCGGGAATGAAAATGACTATTGGCCAATTTTTCGAAAACCAATTTGACCATTAATCCCAATTTTTAATTACTATAAATAATTTTATAATTTTAATAAATTTATAAATGAAGCAAATTTTTTAGAAAAATCTTTAAAACTATTAATATTTTTATTGTATTGAATACATACAAAAATTTTTGAAATTTGTATCTTTTATTTTTTTTAACAAATTGTCAAATTCTCTTATAACTGTAGTAGTTAACAAACCTTTCACCTCGTAAACCTATTTTTTATTTAAAAAATGCTCAACATCCTCATGGATATTTTTTTTTTTAAATCCTTGAGACCGACCCATAGGCCATATGGCTGGTCATTGAGTTCACAATGAAGAAGGCCCAGCAGTCAACAAACGTGTATTCTATGATGCTTACAGATTATACATATTTTAATTTGATAAAAGAGTAATTTTTACAATAAAATATATTTTTTAACACTCACATTGAAATCATTTTAACAGAAAATTTTAAGTACAATAAAATGTCGATTAGCAAAATATGTGTTGAAGAACTGTGAACTGAGATGAAATAATTCTCATCAACTCTATTGTATAAGTTTAGATGTGAAGAGAAGAGAAAGAATGGACGAGGAAACTAAAGAATATTAAGAACAAGTGAAAGATGTTACGGCCTGACCCAGGATTCCCGCGGGTCAATCCGGCCCAAACTCCACCCGACCCGGTTACGCGCTTTTTAACCGACCCGGACACGTGTCCCATACGGCTCACACGCAGCTATAGGACAACGTCCTTGAGGATATGGGCATGTCCCCATGAGGGGCCCACTACTGACATGTATATAAAGGGAAGATTGGCTCTTCCCCCGAGGTACGTCACCTTTTCTCCTATCATTTTCCCCCGCCTGCACACTAGCTGACTAGAGCGTCGGAGTGTCTTTGCAGGTGGCACCCCCCCTTTTTTCCTTCACAACGGGAGCTCGGCTACGTGGCAAATCCGGGCTTAGCACAACCGCGAGCGAAGTGTCCTCACCTCATCCCATAACCACCCGACCTGTCCGGCAACCGACTACCGAACATTGGCGCCGTCTCTGTCAAATGGGCCATTTCTCTGGCTTCGTCTATCAGGTCCTTTTCCACGGCTTCCTCCACTCCTTTCAAAAGTAGCCGGGGGCTAGGTTCCCCGATTTCTACGGGTATTACCGCATCTAACCCATATGTTAGTCGGAAAGGAGTCTCCTTCTTGGCTTTCGGAGGATGGGGTGTAGCTGGGATCGGTAGTTCGTCCGTCACGCTCCTGGTCGGCCAATTGCCGTTCCAAGTTCTGGACCCTGTGACGTAGCTCTTGCATTATTATGGCGCTGTCGCCGCCCGTTCGTCCGAAGGGTCGCGTCCTCGTGTGTTGTTCAGTGTGTCGTCGGGGGGACCTTCGTCGTCCTCTTAGTGAGGCGACAGAGGCCGCCCCTTCCGCTCTGGCTCCTCGGCCTTGGTCTCCGGGACCCGGCACAACATCCATTGAGGCGGTCCCCACAGACGGCGCCAATGTTCGGTAGTCGGTTGCCGGACAGGTCGGGTGGTTATGGGATGAGGTGAGGACACTTCGCTCGCGGTTGTGCTAAGCCCGGATTTGCCACGTAGCCGAGCTCCCGTTGTGAAGGAAAAAAGGGGGTGCCACCTGCAAAGACACTCCAACGCTCTAGTCAGCTAGTGTGCAGGCGGGGGAAAATGATAGGAGAAAAGGTGACGTACCTCGGGGGAAGAGCCAATCTTCCCTTTATATACATGTCAGTAGTGGGCCCCTCATGGGGACAGGCCCATATCCTCAAGGACGTTGTCCTATAGCTGCGTGTGAGCCGTATGGGACGCGTGTCCGGATCGGTTAAAGGGCGCGTAACCGGGCCGGGTGGAGCTCGGGCCGGGTTGACCCGCGGAAATTCTGGGCCAGGCCGTAACAAAAGAATATGAAGAAGGTTCCAGAAAGTAGAGAAGATCAGAGAAGAGACAAAGGAAATCAATTCTGTTGTGAATTAGCATCTCAAAATGGAAATGAATCAACTGACTCCTAACTACTAAGGTTATGTGTAATATATACTTACAATTAATGCAGCAGCTACAAAACTTATTTGCTGCACCAGTTTCCGGTCAAAAATTTTAACAAACTAGCTCAACTAACTAAATTAATCATAATTGACTCTAAACTAAGGTTTTGTTTAGATATAAAAAAGAAAATGGAAGAAAGAAAAATAAAAGAAAAAATGTGAAGAAAAAAAATGAAAGAAAAAGTAAAGTTATTTATGTATTGTTTGGATAAAAAAATGGATAAAAAATAAAAAAATTTTGTTTAGATGAAAAAAAATAAGAAGAAAAATTATAATAATATAAAATTATATTAATATTCTTAAATATTTTGTTTTTTTATTTAATTAAAAAATAAATTTGTAATTTCATTAATTTTTATCTATTTTTTTTTCTATTTTTTTATTTTTATCTCATCTATGAAAAGAAATTTTTTTATAGAACTCACCTTATATTTTTTCTTTCTATTTAATTTTCTCTCTTCATCCAAACAACAAAAAATTCACTTTTTAACTCGTTTTCTTTCTTTTCATTTTTTTTCTTTCATTTTCTACTAATCCAAACAACCCCTAAATGTACAGTAACTATTAATCATGTAACAATATGAAAAGTCAATTAGGTTAACATATAAATGATATAATGCACGTGAAATCGTGAATTACTATTCTATTGTTATGTCTGCCTATGTCACCGTGTGGTGATCATCTGTTGGATCTTATACAGTAGTGTACTTATTGTAAAATTCGGTTAATTAACGGCTAATTAACCCATAAATGAGAATTTATTCTAGAAAGTCTAAAATGTGATTTTTATGGCTAAATGTGATAGAGGAGACTGAGACGAGAATTTCGGTACCAATTTTATAGAATTCGGACCAAGATTGGACCGAACGGGCCAAACCGGGCCAACCGGACCCAAAGTGGGCCCTTGGCCCAACATAACTAAACCAAAACCCTAGTTTTCAGCACTCTCTCTCCTCACACAACACCAAACACGCTGAAAAGAGAGGAAATGGGGGAAGAACACTCTCAAACCTCTATCTCTCACTTGATCTTCAAACCACCATAACTTTTGATCTAGAGCTCCGATTGCTGCTCCGTTTGCGGCCACGCGTTCACCGCGGAGAGCTCTACAAAATTCATACAATTAATTTTGAGGTAAGTCACGTGTTTTTGTTCGAAATTCCAGCCCTTATTTTCGAGTTTCATGGGTAAAATGTTGAGATTTTGGGTTCTTTGATGTTATAGGACCCAACTCTCTTGAAGGAGAAGGTTAATCTTGTCTCCTTGGATCTTGGGTGTGGTAAGACTCTCAATCCTAGTGTAATTTGTGATTTTATGATGTTTGGGTTTTGAGATGTTGTGTATGGGTATGATGGTTGTGGCTTAGGTTGTGTATGTGTGGATATTGGAGCTTGATTGGTGACTTTGAAAAGCTTGGAAAGGGTTTGGTGGTGAAAAATCTGTTCTTGGAGGTGTTGAGACCTTGAGAGCTTGTGGATAAGTGGTTTGGAAGTGCTCCGGTGGAGCTTGGGAAATTCGGCTAAGGTATGGTTTCGGTTTCCCGTATCTAATATGTAATGTGGTAGGAAATACTTAGGCTAGAGGCCCTAAGATAAGCATTGAATTGTTGATGTTGTTGAATGATTGAGATATATGATGTGGTCATATATGTGATGATGATTATTGATGCCTTGGTGGTATGATGTATGAGAAATATGCATGTTGTGATATATGCTTGATGATTGGTTATGGTTGAATTGTGGGTTGAACCATGTTGATGGTGAGTATGATGTTGATTGTGTACAATAATGATTTATTGGAATTGGTGTTGTTGAGAATTGGCATGAGGAATAGTATATGATATGTCAATGTGTTTGAGTTTGAGCCACTTGGGTGAAGTGGGGTAAAATGATGAGATAGTGATTTTGGTAAATTGTGGTAATGTGTCAATGTGTGAGTTGAGGAGGCTTGATGTTGAATTTGATATATTTTGATTGATTTCAAAGAAAAGGGATGAACTTGGCATGTTTTGATTGGTTTTGAAAAGAGTTGGAAATGGCTTGTTTTGAAAATGGCACTTTGTGGTTTTGTATGAAAATATGGTTTTTGGGCACACTTTGGTGGGACATAACTTGGACTACGGATCTCCGTTTTGTACCAAATCTGTTTAGAAATGAAATTGGATCCGGGATGTCCATGCCGTTCGAAGAACGGGTGAAAAACGATTTAAAATGAGGAAGTTATGTCCGTTGGAAGATCGGGGTTTAAATCTGTGAATTCTGCAGCTTTTAACTTAGAAAATTTTTAGCAGAATGACCCCTTGCGCGTGGGCGCACTTGGCGCGTACGCGCCGATCTTCCATAAAACGCCATCCACGCGTGCGCGTGGTGTGCGCGGGCGCGCCGATGGTGCTGCACCCAATGCCCAGCCATTTTCCAGAGAGTTATGCCAGAATTGTGCCAGTGTTGTGCCTGGGGCACGAGAACACCCGCGCGTACGCGTGGTTGACGCATGCGCGTCGATTGGCAAATTTGTAATCCACGCGTTAGCGTGCATGACGCTTGCGCGTCGATGAGTTTTTGAGGCCATCCACGCGTGCGCGTGGAGTGCACGTACGCGTGGCCCTGTTTTCATCCCAAAGTTGATTTTTGAGTTTTAAAAGCCAAATCTCATACTTCTAAGCCTCCGATATCACCATTTATGTCTTAAATCATTATGACATGCCTAGCTATTAAAAAGGGGCTAGTGAATGAGGTAACTTGCGAGTGAAGCAAGGGAAAGATGGATGATCAATGAGGATCAAGATGATTTTGTGAGATGCGGAGAATGGTGGTGGAAGTGCTTGTTATGCCATGGGCCGAAAGGCTATAATTGTTAATGAAACGGCTGGTTATGGATTTAACCGTGAGCCGGATAGCTGGTTATGGATTTAACCATGAGCCGAAAAGGCTGTGTATGATATGAATATTGGCTGGTTCTGGACTGAACCGTGAGCCGGATGGCTGATATGGATGTTGATCCATGGATGAGAATTCATGCATGTTTATGCTGAATTATTGATAATTGAGAATTGCACTTCCACTATCAGAGGCACGAGATCCCTGGGAGGAAGCAGTGGCTAGCCACCACGTGCTCCAGGTGGAGGCTCGAGACTCTGTTGACCCTATGTCGTAAGTGTGGCCGGGCACTGTGAAAGACCCAGATGAGCTCGCCCCCGAAATATTCACCAGTGAGGGTGATGGATATGGATCATGTTTATGATCAAGTTTATAACGAGTATAACTCGAGTTGGGGATGCGCGACAGAGGGACAGTCCAATGGTTAGCGACCAGGACTTGTCGGGTTGGCTCTATAACTGACAAGATGATATCATCGGCCACTAGGGACAGGCATTCATCATATGCATACTATGTGAATTGTTTGAGATTGCCTATTTGACTGCATATTACTTGCTAATTGTCTAAATGTCTTAACTGCTCCTATTTGTATATTCCTTGTCTGATATAACTGTGTTTGCTATAATATACTCCTGCTGGTGGTTGGGAGGTTTGAAGGAATTGGAAAGGGAAGTATTAGTTAGACTGAAGAATCTTTAGTCAGATGCCCTTATATGGTTTAGCTTGTTTATAAGCTTTTATATTATCTGGAGGAAGTTCTAGGATTGCCTTTGGCTTTCCTCTATTATTATGTATTATATATGTGGAAGCTGTTACCATGCTGGGGACCTCTGGTTCTCACCCATGCGGATTTTGTGGTTTTCAGATGCAGGACGTGAGGTTTCCCGCTGAGGCATGCTGGAGACTTCTAGATTTGCGAAGATCCTTTGTTCTCGGGACTATGTTTTGGTTTATACGTTTTGCTTAGATACTTTTATCTCCATTAAATAATACAAACTGTGATGACTCCTCTTATGGGAGATTTTGGAGAATAGGTTTTATGTATTTGTGTCCCTTTGGGTTTCCTTTGGGGTTTTCCTTATTTTATCATATGTATATATTGCTATGCTCGGACCGGTTATCTTCGCAGCCGGATCTTGAGTCTTGATATTCCTGTTCTTGACACTCCTTTGTATATATAATCTCGCGTTGGGTTATCCCTGTTCGTTACGTTAACGATCGGAGTGTTGCGCTTTTGAGTTGCGGTTTTTGTTTACCCCTTTTTCTACAAAGGCTCCTAGTTATAATCAATCATTCATACTACTATACGTACTAAATTTTTATTTTAGAGGTCGTAATACCTTGCCATCTCTGAATTATGACTTAAGCATAAGGCTCTGTATGGTAGGGTTTTACATTATGGTATCAGAGCAGTTCGTTCCTATAGAGCCTGAGGGATGTACTGACTATGCTTCTGTGCATTCTCTGTGTGTGTGTTATGTGCTATTAGTATATCTGCTTGATATAATTGGCATAAACGTTCATGAGCATGCATTTGGGACTTTGAAGTACTAAACTTCCGATATTGAGACTGATCAACTTAATATCGATTGTTTGGTATGTATAGGAACCAGATGGCGCCTCGTGGACGCGGTAGAGGTAGTGCACCGGAGAATAACCCTAATGACCCGGTGAACTTTATGGCTGCGTTGGAGAACATGACTGCTGCTATGCAAGCCACTGCTGAGGCTCTTGGTCAACAGATGAACAACCATGGTAATGATGGAGGTGGAGTTCAGGGTCCGATGACCTTGGCAAACTTTTTGAAGGTTAATCCGCCTAAGTTCAAGGGAACTACTAGCCCGACTGAGGCTGATACATGGTTTCAGGCTATAGAGCGAGCACTGTAAGCACAAGTGGTACCTGAAGGACAGCTTGTCGAGTTTGCCACCTATATGCTCACCGGTTAAGCGTCGCATTGGTGGCAAGGCATCCGACGTCTTCTGCAGCACGGTGATGACTATATCACCTGGAATGTCTTTCAAGAAGAGTTCTATAAGAAGTACTTTCCGACTTCTGCTAGGACGGCTAAGGAACTTGAATTGTTACAGCTGAAGCAGGGTACTATGTCCATATTAGAGTATACTGACAAGTTTGAGGAGCTGTTCAGGTTCTCTCGTATGTGCCAAGGGACTCCGGTGGAATATGAGGAATGGAAGTGTGTTAAGTATGAAGGAGGACTCCAGAGTGATATCTTTAGTTCAGTAGGGCCAATGGAGATTAGGACTTTCTCCGAATTGGTGAACAAGTGTAGGGTTGCTGAAGAGTGTGTGAGAAGGGCAACCGCTGAGAAAGGGAGTCACAAAGGATCATTCCCATAGAACCGAGGGAAGAGCTTTGCACCTAGAGGTCCGTCTTTCAAGAGGGGAAGCTCTTTCAGGAGGCCCAACAACAACAACTCACAAGGGAAGAAGTTTGGGAAGCAGCCTCAGAATGATCAAGCTTGTACTAGGTGTGGAAGTCACCATCCGGGAGCACCATGCAAGGCCGGATGGGGTTTGTGCTACAATTGTGGAAAGGCGGGGCATAAAGCCGCAAGTTGTCCGGAAAGGCAGAAACAAGGTGCTGGAAAGGCACAACAGACTGGTCGAGTGTTCACCACTTCAGCTATAGGTGTCGAGGGATCCGAGACACTCATTAGAGGTAACTGTGAAATAGCTGGTCAAACTTTAAATGCTTTATTTGATTCGGGAGCATCACATTCATTCATTGCATTTGAGAAAGCCCATGAGTTAGGCTTGAAGATTGTAACCTTAGGTTATGATCTAAGAGTGTACAATGCTACCCATGAAGCCACGGTAACTACGCTAGGATGCCCGGAAGTTTCCTTTAGGTTCAAGCAGCGTGATTTTGTTCATAATTTAGTCTGCTTGCCGATGATCGGTCTTGATCTTATCTTGGGATTGGACTGGTTATCTAAGAACCATGTCCTGCTTGATTGTTCTACAAAGTCGGTGTACTTTATGCCGGAAGGTACAGAAGGGCCGGTCGTGGTGAATAATTATTACTTGAACTCGATGATGGTGAACTGTTCTGGAATCGAATGTCAGGGTATCATGTTGTTAACCGCGGGCGTTTCGGGAGATGATCAAAGGTTGGAACAGATTCCGGTTGTGTGTGAGTTTTCGGAAGTGTTTCCCGATGATATTGATGAGTTTCCACCTAACCGAGAGGTTAAGTTTGCTATTAAGTTGGTGCCCGGGGCGGGACCAATCTCAAGTGCTCCTTATAGGATGTCACCGTTAGAGATGAACGAGCTAAAGTCTCAGTTAGAGGATTTGTTGGGAAAGAATTTTATACGGCCAAGTGTCTCTCCATGGGGTGCTCCAGTGTTACTGGTGAAGAAGAAAGATGGGAGTATGCGGCTCTGTGTGGATTACAGGCAGCTGAACAAGGTTACAATAAAGAATAAGTACCCATTGCCGAGAATTGATGATCTCATGGATCAGTTACAAGGAGCTGGAGTTTTCTCCAAGATTGATTTGCGATCCGGTTATCACCAGATAAGGGTGAGGGGCGAGGATATCCCTAAGACCGCTTTTAGGACTCGTTATGGTCATTACGAGTACACTGTGATGTCCTTTGGGTTGACGAACGCTCCTGCGGTATTCATGGATTACATGAATAGAGTTTTCCGTCCGTTTCTGGATAAATTCGTTGTTGTCTTCATCGATGACATACTGATTTATTCCAAGACCGAGGAAGAGCATGCGGAACACTTGAGGACCGTGTTGCAGATTCTAAAGGAGAAGAAACTCTATGCAAAACTGTCTAAGTGTGAGTTTTGGAAGAGTGAGATGAAGTTTTTGGGTCACGTGGTGAGTAAGAAAGGAATAGCCGTAGACCCAACTAAGGTGGAGGCTGTGATGGATTGGAAACAACCAACCACCGTAACAGAGATAAGGAGTTTTCTGGGTTTAGCTGGCTATTACCGAAGGTTTATCAGGGGCTTTTCACAGATAGCTTTGCCAATGACAAAGTTAACCCGCAAAGACACTCCGTTTGTTTGGACTCCTGAGTGCGAGGAGAGCTTTCAGACATTGAAGAAAAAGTTGACTACTGCACCTGTGTTAGTGTTACCCGAGCCGAATGAGCCATTTGAGGTGTATTGTGATGCCTCATTGAAGGGTCTAGGGTGCGTGCTGATGCAGCATCATAATGTGGTGGCGTATGCCTCACGACAGTTGAGACCTCATGAAGTTAGTTACCCTACGCACGATTTGGAACTCGATGCGGTTGTGTTTGCCTTGAAGGTGTGGAGGCATTATCTCTATGGGGTTAAGTTCCAAGTTTTCTCTAATCATAAGAGCTTGAAGTACCTCTTCGATCAGAAAGAGCTTAATATGAGACAGAGAAGGTGGATGGAATTGCTGAAGGACTACGACTTTGAGTTGCATTACCATCCGGGAAAGGCGAACGTAGTGGCGGATGCGTTAAGTCGGAAGTCATTATATGCGGCTTGGATGATGCTTCAAGAGGAGAAGTTGCTCAAGGGATTCGAGAGTCTGAAAATTGGTGCTCAAAAAGTATCCGGAACCTTGTGTTTGAGCAGATTAGAAATCTCAAGTGACTTTAAGTCCGAACTCCTAAAGGCTCATCAGAATGATGAAGCCTTATGGAAGGTGTTACCGGCTATTGAGCAAGGAAAACAGTGGAGAGTGTCGGAAGAAAAAGATGGGTTATGGAGATTCAAGGGTAGAATCATTGTGCCGGATGTTGGCACTTTGAGGCAAGATATCTTAAAGGAGGCACACAAAAGCGGATTCTCCATTCACCCGGGAAGTACTAAGATGTACCATGATTTGAAGGCGATGTTCTGGTGGCCGGGTATGAAGAATGATGTGGTAGAATATGTTTCAAAGTGCTTAACTTGTCAAAAGGTAAAGATTGAACATCAAAGACCTTCCGGGATGTTGCAACCTTTAGAGATTCCACAATGGAAGTGGGAAAGTATTGCAATGGACTTTGTGTCAGGATTGCCAAGGACTAGGGCTGGTTTTGATGCTATTTGGGTGATTGTGGACCGACTGACGAAGTCAGCTCACTTCTTACCCATTCGTATGACATACACCCTTGAGGAGCTAGCACGGTTATACATAAAGGAGATTGTGAGACTTCATGGTGTACCTACTACTATAATCTCTGATAGAGATCCTCGTTTCACTTCAAGGTTTTGGGGTGCATTTCAGAAGGCTTTTGGAACCCGATTAAGCTTGAGCACGGCTTACCATCCTCAAACAGATGGTTAATCTGAGAGGACGATCCAAATACTAGAGGATATGTTGAGAGCTTGTGTTTTGGACCAACCGGCGAGTTGGGATCGGTATATGCCATTGGTGGAGTTTGCATACAATAATAGTTATCATGCGAGCATCGGAATGGCTCCGTATGAGGCCTTGTATGGGAGGAAATGTCAATCTCCGCTATCTTGGTATAAAGCTGGAGAGAAAAGCTTGTTGGGGCCAGAAATGATAGCTGAGACTACTGAACAAGTCAAGAAAATCCGTGACAGGATGCTTACGGCGCAGAGTCGTCAAAAGAGTTACGCCGATCAAAGGCGAAAGCCCTTAGAATTTGAGGAAGGAGACCATGTTTTCCTTAAGGTTACTCCGACTACAGGAGTAGGTAGGGCGATTAAGGCAAAGAAGTTGAATCCTCGATACATTGGTCCATTTCAGATCCTAGAGAGGATTGGACCGTTGGCGTATCGGATGGCTCTACCACCTCATCTTTCGAACCTGCACGACGTGTTTCACGTGTCGCAGTTTCGGAAGTACACTCCTGATGCTAGCCATGTGTTAGAACCTGAGTCGGTTCAGTTAAGGGAAGATTTGACGCTTCCAGTGGCTCCAGTCAGAATTGATGATACTAGTATCAAACGGTTGCGTGGAAAAGAGGTTTCTTTAGTGAAAGTGGCTTGGAGTCGAGGCGGTGTTGAGGAACACACTTGGGAACTTGAGTCGGAGATGCGAACGGATTATCCGCATTTATTCTCAGGTAATTGCATTTGAATTTTGTGGGCAAAATTCCCAATTAGGTGGGTAGAATGTAAAACCCGGTTAATTAACGGCTAATTAACCCATAAATGAGAATTTATTCTAGAAAGCCTAAAATGTGATTTTTATGGCTAAATGTGATAGAGGAGACTGAGACGAGAATTTCGGTACCAATTTTATAGAATTCGGACCAAGATTGGACCGAACGGGCCAACCGGACCCAAAGTGGGCCCTTGGCCCAACATAACTAAACCAAAACCCTAGTTTTCAGCACTCTCTCTCCTCACACAACACCAAACACGCTGAAAAGAGAGGAAATGGGGGAAGAACACTCTCTCAAACCTCTATCTCTCACTTGATCTTCAAACCACCATAACTTTTGATCTAGAGCTCCGATTGCCGCTCTGTTTGCGGCCACGCGTTCACCGCGAAGAGCTCTACAAAACCCATATAATTAATCTTGAGGTAAGCCACGTGTTTCTGTTCGAAATTCCAGCCCTTATTTTCGAGTTTCATGGGTAAAATATTGAGATTTTGGGTTCTTTGATGTTATAGGACCCAACTCTCTTGAAGGAGAAGGTTAATCTTGTCTCATTGGACCTTGGGTGTGGTAAGACTCTCAACCCTAGAGTAATTTGTGATTTTATGATGTTTGGGTTTTGAGATGTTGTGTGTGGGTATGACGGTTGTGGCTTAGGTTGTGTATGTGTGGATATTGGAGCTTGATTGGTGACTTTGAAAAGCTTGGAAAGGGTTTGGTGGTGAAAAATCTGTTCTTGGAGGTGTTGAGACCTTGAGAGCTTGTGGATAAGTGGTTTGGAAGTGCTCCGGTGGAGCTTGGGAAATTCGGCTAAGGTATGGTTTCGGTTTCCCGTATCTAATATGTAATGTGGTAGGAAATACTTAGGCTAGAGGCCCTAAGATAAGCATTGAATTGTTGATGTTGTTGAATGATTGAGATATATGATGTGGTCATATATGTGATGATGATTATTGATGCCTTGGTGGTATGATGTATGAGAAATATGCATGTTGTGATATATGCTTGATGATTGGTTATGGTTGAATTGTGGGTTGAACCATGTTGATGGTGAGTATGATGTTGATTGTGTACAATAATGATTTATTGGAATTGGTGTTGTTGAGAATTGGCATGAGGAATAGTATATGATATGTCAATGTGTTTGAGTTTGAGCCACTTGGGTGAAGTGGGGTAAAATGATGAGATAGTGATTTTGGTAAATTGTGGTAATGTGTCAATGTGTGAGTTGAGGAGGCTTGATGTTGAATTTGATATATTTTGATTGATTTCAAAGAAAATGGATGAACTTGGCATGTTTTGATTGGTTTTGAAAAGAGTTGGAAATGGCTTGTTTTGAAAATGGCACTTTGTGGTTTTGTATGAAAATATGGTTTTTGGGCACACTTTGGCGGGACATAACTTGGACTACGGATCTCCGTTTTGTACCAAATCTGTTTAGAAATGAAATTGGATCCGGGATGTCCATGCCGTTCGAAGAACGGGTGAAAAACGATTTAAAATGAGGAAGTTATGTCCGTTGGAAGATCGGGGTTTAAATCTGTGAATTCTGCAGCTTTTAACTTAGAAAATTTTTAGCAGAATGACCCCTTGCGCGTGGGCGCACTTGGCGCGTACGCGCCAATTTTCCATAAAACGCCATCCACGCGTGCGCATGGTGTGCGCGGGCGCGCCGATGGTGCTGCACCCAATGCCCAGCCATTTTCCAGAGAGTTATGCCAGAATTGTGCCAGTGTTGTGCCTCTGGCACGAGAACACCCGCGCGTACGCGTGGTTGACGCGTGCGCGTCAATTGGCAAATTTGTAATCCACGCGTTAGCGTGCATGACGCTTGCGCGTCGATGAGTTTTTGAGGCCATCCACGCGTGCGCGTGGAGTGCGCGTACGCGTGGCCCTGTTTTCATCCCAAAGTTGATTTTTGAGTTTTAAAAGCCAAATCTCATACTTCTAAGCCTCCGATCTCACCATTTATGTCTTAAATCATTATGACATGCCTAGCTATTAAAAAGGGGCTAGTGAATGAGGTAACTTGCGAGTGAAGCAAGGGAAAGATGGATGATCAATGAGGATCAAGATGATTTTGTGAGATGCGGAGGATGGTGGTGGAAGTGCTTGTTATGCCATGGGCCGAAAGGCTATAATTGTTAATGAAACGGCTGGTTATGGATTTAACCGTGAGCCAGATAGCTAGTTATGGATTTAACCGTGAGCCGAAAAGGCTGTGTATGATATGAATATTGGCTGGTTCTGGACTGAACCGTGAGCCGGATGGCTGATATGGATGTTGATCCATGGATGAGAATTCATGCATGTTTATGCTGAATTATTGATAATTGAGAATTGCACTTCCACTATTAGAGGCACGAGATCCCTGGGAGGAAGCAGTGGCTAGCCACCACGTGCTCCAGGTGGAGGCTCGAGACTCTGTTGACCCTATGTCGTAAGTGTGGCCGGGCACTGTGAAAGACCCGGATGAGCTCGCCCCCGAAATATTCACCAATGAGGGTGATGGATATAGATCATGTTTATGATCAAGTTTATAACGAGTATAACTCGAGTTGGGGATGCGCAACAGAGGGACAGTCCAATGGTTAGCGACCAGGACTTGTCGGGTTGGCTCTATAACTGACAAGATGATATCATCGGCCACTAGGGACAGGCATTCATCATATGCATACTATGTGAATTGTTTGAGATTGCCTATTTGACTGCATATTACTTGCTAATTGTCTAAATGTCTTAACTGCTCCTATTTGTATATTCCTTGTCTGATATAACTGTGTTTGCTATAATATACTCCTGCTGGTGGTTGGGAGGTTTGAAGGAATTGGAAAGGGAAGTATTAGTTAGACTGAAGAATCTTTAGTCAGATGCCCTTATATGGTTTAGCTTGTTTATAAGCTTTGATATTATCTGGAGGAAGTTCTAGGATTGCCTTTGGCTTTCCTCTATTATTATGTATTATATATGTGGAAGCTGTTACCATGCTGGGGACCTCTGGTTCTCACCCATGCGGATTTTGTGATTTTCAGATGCAGGACGTGAGGTTTCCCGCTGAGGCATGCTGGAGACTTCTAGATTTGCGAAGATCCTTTGTTCTCGGGACTATGTTTTGGTTTATACGTGTTGCTTAGATACTTTTATCTCCATTAAATAATACAAACTGTGATGACTCCTCTTATGGGAGATTTTGGAGAATAGGTTTTATGTATTTGTGTCCCTTTGGGTTTCCTTTGGGGTTTTCCTTATTTTATCATATGTATATATTGCTATGCTCGGACCGGTTATCTTCGCAGCCGGATCTTGAGTCTTGATATTCCTGTTCTTGACACTCCTTTGTATATATAATCTCGCGTTGGGTTATCCCTGTTCGTTACGTTAATGATCGGAGTGTTGCGCTTTTGAGTTGCGATTTTTGTTTACCCCTTTTTCTACAAAGGCTCCTAGTTATAATCAATCATTCATACTACTATACGTACTAAATTTTTATTTTAGAGGTCGTAATACCTTGCCATCTCTGAATTATGACTTAAGCATAAGGCTCTGTATGGTAGGGTTTACACTTATATCAATAATAGTATTTAACTACGTGTAACAAAAATTATTAATATTTAACTAATAATAATAAATTTAAATTATAATTTAATATAATATTTTAAAATTAAAAGTTATCATTACTTTTTATATTTAACTGTTATTATATATATTTTATATTTGTTTTATTTGAATTAAACTGTATTTTGTTATTTCATTTTATATATTTTAAAATAATATTTTTTTTATAAAAATTACCTTAATTTTTATAACCTAATATAGGACTTCTTATTGTTTTATTTATTATTGGAATAGTATTCGTAAAAAATATTTATTAAAAGTAAAATACTATATAAAAAAAATAAAAAATTTTTAGATTTATCAATTTGTTTTAGTTTAATTTTCATTTGATAGTACTTAATTTTAATACGTTAATAATTAGAAGTGGTAGTATGCACTCTATTCACAATTCGATCCAATTTAATAGGATAGAGTTGTCAATCCGATCTGCAACAGATAAAATAAGATGTTATTAAAGTTTTCGTGCAAATCAAATATAGTATGAGTTGAGTCTGAATCCTACTCGACCAACCCACATCCTATATATGTATATGTTATATATAGACACAGACCTATTCATTAAAGTCTGGGAATATTTGTCTCTATTGAGTTCTCAGATATATATATATATATATATATATATATATATATATATATATATATATTGTAACATATGTGTATTTGCTCTTATATTTAAAAAAATTATTTATGTGTTAAAAAATTTTATATTATTAAATATTAACATAACAATAAAAACTATTGTATTATATAAATTTAATTTATTCGTATTCAAAAAATCAAATTTACTCATAATAAAAAACAAAACAAATAAAATAATAATAATAATAATAATAATAATAATAATAATAATAATAATAATAATAATAATAATAATAATAATAATAATAATAATAATTGCCTCTCTAGCCAATCATCAATTAATTAAGTAAAGCTAAGTTTTACTTTTCAAATATAAAAGATATTATTAGCATTTTTCTAAAATTATTGATTTTTATTATTTTATCTAATTTAATTTTAGTCTTACATATAAATGTTATTTTTATTGAAAAATTTTTTACCATAAATTTTATAGAGTATTGATTTTGTAATTAAATAATAAAAATTGAATGATTAATTTAAAAAAAGGCATTTGATTATTTAGACCAAATTTTAAAAAATTAGGATTGTTTGATTTGAATTTTTGTCATTATTATTATTATTATTATTATTATTATTATTATTATTATTATTATTATTATTATTATCTCACAATTATATATTGAGATTTGAGATGTAGTATTTTTTTAATCATAATATATAATTTGGTTGGTATGAAATATTTGATAAGGTACTAATATTAAATATTAAATTTAACATTGTCAAAATATTGAAATAAGAAAATATACTTCTTAATTAATATACTTTTTGGTATATTAATTAAAGTATTAGAATTTTGTTAATATACTTAATTTAAGATATATAAATATATTTAAATTAATTTTTTATGTATTAATTTTGTCCTTATTAATAAAATTTTCTAAGTTCATCACTGACACCAATCCTCTGACAAGCCTTATGAAGGCATTTTTCTTTCCCTTCAGATTCGATGTGCGGCTTATTTTGACTTTTAAAGCATTATAATAAAACTAACAGAAGAAATATCTTTGTAATATCCAATTAAAAAATGTGAAAACAGAAATAGCTTTGTATTTTATATATATTCAAGTAAGTTGGTTTTTATTTATTTAATTTAATTTTAATTTTATATTCATTTTTTCAACTTAACTATATTTTAATTATACACTTATTAAAGTAAATAATAAATTTTATTAAATATTTACAAATTAAAAAAGACAAAAATATCTTTTATTAATTATAACATATTTTTTATTGAAACAAAAATAATATTTAATTAATCAAAATAAATATGTATAAACTTTTTTTTACATGTAATTTTTCAATGCTTTTTCAACCAAAACGCATACTAAATATAATTACATATGAAAGAGAAAAAAATAATCTATGTATTTTTCTTAAAATAATCATAACGTCACTCTTAAATTGATAACACTATTTTTTTAATTATATTTTTTTATTTTCTTTTAAAATTACTTTTCATCTTTATTTGTTATATTAACATCCTTATATTTTTGTCAGAATCATAAAAATTGTGAATAATTTTATTAAAAAAATAAAAATATATAATTAAAAAAGAATAATGTTATGAATCTAGAAGAGTGACATTAAACATTATCAATTTTTCCTCTTTAATATTTTTTTTCTAAAATAAATATAAGCATAGTATGCATACATCGCTGCATTAAATAAATGCTACTCTCTATAATTAGCTAGCCCATTCTTATCTTATTGGTTGATCATATGAAATTTTTATCCTAAATTAATGTATCAAAATTATATTCGTAATTTTAAATCTATTTTAAGTATAGACTAACAGTACAGTGTAATAAAATTGTGGACTCATATGAATAATTATTATTAATCTCAAAACTCTATATATATTATACTCACTGCTAATAATAACATAATGAGAAATTCTTCATATACAAGCGTTTTTTTATACAAGTTTTTACAAGTGCACCTTCTTCTTCTTGCGCACGTTCTTCTTCCTCTTTTTCTTCTTTTCTTTCGTTTCTTGTCTTCTCTTTCTCCTTTTTTAACCATTACTGGTTTCACTGCACTTTCTTCTTGTTCTTGCTGCACGTTCTTCTATCCTCTTCCTCTTCTTCTTCTTCTTTTCTTTTGTTTCTTGCCTTCTCTTTCTCCTTCTTCAACCGTTACTCACTGCACCTTCTTCTTCTTCTTGCTACACATTCTTCTTCCTCTTCTTCTTCTTTTCTTTCGTTTCTTGCCTTCTCTTTCTTCTTCTTCATTTACGTGCTTTTCTCTCTATTTTCTTTCTTCGTTATTCTCGATTTTTATTTTTTTTTTGACATCAAGCTCTGAAATCGTTTTTGAAGAAGAAGAAGCAGTAGAAGATGAGGAGGAAAAAGAGAAAGAGTTCTGAATTATGCATAAGGTGTATTTCAACGAATTTTGGATGTATTTCTTAAATCCTTTGGGTGTATTTCTGTAATCCTTTGGGTGTATTTCTATAATCGTTTGGGTGAATTCCTGTAACCGTTTGGGTGTATTTCTGTAATCGTTTGGGTGTATTTCTAAAGTTCCATTATCTTTAAATTTGGCAAGAAACTTGTTTTCATGGAGGAAGAAGAAGAGTCGTTTATAATGCATGGTGAGTAGCGCGCTTTGGAAATAGAATTGGTTGAATAACGTGCATTTATTTACTCTTAAATATGGGAGTGTAATGCGTGTTTTTTGTTGGGCTTGTACCAACTTGTAAGATTTGTAAGCCAAAAAGACTTGTATGTGTAGCAAGCCTCTAACATAATATGCTAAATAAAAATTGAAGTTAATAATATCGTATATATATTTATTATTTTGTTAATAGATGTAAGCATATTTAGGTTAATGCTAATATGTTTCATATAGAAAATAGAATCGTATGTTAATTTTTGTATTTTAAATTTGAATCACGGAATTAAAAAGAATATATTCAAAGAAGATAATTTTTATAGTGAACCCTTTTCCTCTCACTTGTAAAAATCTAAGAATCAAACTTGATTGATTTTGATTTTTTTTTCTTTTAGAAAGATGTATAAAAATATAAATAGTGAAGATAAAAACAAGTAAACTAAATGCTTACATTTTATAATAATTAGAAAAGCATGTTTTAATGAATGAGATTGTGTTTTCAGAACTACTGAAATTTTTAAATTTAATTTATTAATTATTAAATTTTATCCATTATTTGATTTTTTTTTAATATGAAATAGGAGCCAACGTTTAACTTGATGCATAGATCTCTAGATTATTTATAAAAAAGTAGTTCATTTCGAATTTTTTTTACTACTCATGTGTAACATGAGAATTTAGTTTAATTTTATTAGTATGAATTTGTGCTCTTGAAAGTGTTTTATATATGTACTCATAATTTTTAAGAACGTGATATGTTAAATAAAAATTAATGTTCATAATAGATTATATTTTCATTTAAGTTTGTAGGTATAAAGTACGGAAGTTTTGTCAATGAGTAATAGTTCAAATGGCATAGTCTCTCCATACTCAATTAATAGGTATTTTTGGTAAAAAAGTATAAAAATTTTGCTAAGTTATCGTATTCATATATTTTGAACATCACATTATCGATATTCATATTTTTTGTATTTAATCCTGATTTTTAAACATATAAATACTATTGTATATCAACATGTCCAGTGTTATTTATTTTTAATATGTATTATTGGAAGGAGTTTAAAAATAATACATATTATTATTTATTAAAATAAAAAATATTTTAAATATATTATATAATTAAAAAATATTAAAATATAATTATTATTTATCTAAAAGATAATATATATATCATTGTATCTTATAAAAATTTAAAATTTATATATTTACGTATTTTGTGTTCGTGCATCATAAATTTGTAGTGTTTTGTGAACACTTAATACCTATAAAGATAATATAATCGCATTGTTAATTTGAGTATAATCTTAAATTTAAGTAAGGGAGTTAAAAAATATGTTTAAAGAAAAAAAAATTATACTTTATATTTTAAACTTTGAGTTATATGAAGTTTAGCTCGTATATATTCTTTGAAAATATATACATATTATAAACACAATTTAATTTAATCTCTTAAATATTAGCGAAGTTAAATTTTCTCTTAATTTTTACTGACATGTAGTATAAGATAAAAATCATCACTTAGTATATTTTTGTGATATGTGAAATTTAAAGATCTCATAACAAAGTTAATCACTTAATCTAACATAATTTTCATGTATACTTTTTAGAAATTAAAGAAAAATAAATTTTTAAAAAAAAAATAAATTAAATTGTATATATTCTTTCAAAATCAAAATCAACATACATTATCCTTATTATAAATTATACAAAAGTTAACCCTTATTAAATATTGGAGAATAATATCATTATTAAAATTAAGAGATAAAATACATATACACTATAATTCAGAAAGAGTAATAAATTACAAATTTTCTTATGAATACCAATAACAATACAAGTATCCTCGTCCTACTCGAAGAATTATGTCATGGACGTCATAGTTGACAACATAGACATACATCATCACTTTCAATATATCTTGATTTAATTATGTTGATCTGTAATTAGTATTGTTAATTTTGTAAGTGTGAGAAGTACATGAAGAGTGAGGAGTTTATAAGATGAGAGACTCATTAACTTACTATCTTAAGGTTTTGAGTTGGATGTGGTGTCTTCTCATTTTATGTTTTCTCACTTGATTCCTCCCCGAAGTCTCCCCAATGGTCGAGAGCTCCCCACGATGGCCCAATAAGTGATATCAGAGCTATTTTCACATCACCAAAATCACCAGAAGTATAAGATGTAAACAAATCCCTCCTAGATGTAACATGAATAGCAACACTACTATCAATCACCCAACTAGTGCTATTATCAACAAGGTTAACAGATTCAAACTCCTCAATAAGAAGAAAATTATCATGAGTTATATTAACCTTATCTTCATTGCTATTTGCTATCATCATCTTTATTTTTTCTCTTGTCTTTATTTATCTTGGCTTTCTCCTTCTTTAGCGGCCAACAAAATTTCTTCACATGTCCATTTTGACCACAATGATGACACTCAATATTTTTATACTTTTCTCGAGACTTGCTTCTGTCTTGATCTCTACTTTTAGGACCTCGACTTTTGTTTTTTCCCTAAACTCCGAAACAAGAACATCTAAATGTGTAGTTGATGTACCTTGTGACTTTCTTCTCATTTCTTTATTCAAAATACTGCTCTTGACAAGATCCATAGAGATTACACTATCAGGAAGAGAATTGGACAATAAAATTCTGAGAATTTTCCACGAATCTGGTAAGGAGTCAAGAAGTAATAATCCTTGAACCTCTTCATCAAACTTGATACTCATGGAAGATAACTGATTCATTATTCTTTGAAAATTATTCAAGGGATCTGTCATTGATGTCTCATCTGTATATTTTAAAGTCAACAACTGCTTGATAAAAAACATATTATTATTCCCAGTTTTTCGAGCATACAACTGTTCAAACTTAATCCAAAGGGTCTGAGCATGTCTCTTCAATAATATAGTTCAACACATTATCGTCAACCCACTGCCTAATATATCTACAAATTTATCTATGCAACAAAATTCAATCATCATTAGATTTATCGTTAGGCTTCTATGTACTAAAAACTAGTTGATAAAAATTATTAACATAAAGCAAATCTTCCATCTTTGACTTTCACAAATCATAATTAAGATCATTAAGAGTGATCATCCTACTAGTATTAGTATTAGCTTCCATTGTTCACAGAATCACAAGCCCAGAAAAATACTAACAAGCTCTAATACCACTTGTTGGGCCACCGTGGGGAGCTCTCGACCACCGGAGAGATTTCGGGGAGAAATCAAGTGAGAGAACATAAAATAAGAAGACACCACATCCAACTCAAAACCTTAAGGTAGTAAGTTAATGGGTCTCTCATCTTATAAACTTTTTACTCTTCATGCACTCCTCATACTTGCAACATTAACAATCTCTCCCTTAAATATGAGTTCCCACATCAATCATCAACTCCCATCTAGCTCCTTCACCACATATGAGGATTCACCCATCACACCATCGCAAAACACCGCGAGATATGCCACCCGAACCACCTTTGTTGAAAAGACTTTCGATGCTTCACCTTGAGTACTCCTTAAACCAGACCGAGTAAACATCGGCTCTGATACCACTTGTTGGGCCACTGTAGGAAGCTCTCGACCATCGGAAAGACTTTGGGGAGGAACCAAGTAAGAAAACATAAAATGAGAATATACCACATCCAACTTAAAACCTTTAGGCCAGCGGTATCAGAACCGATGGTTAATCGATCAGGTTTAAGGAATACTCAAGGTGAAGCATCAAAACTCTTCCCGACAAAGGTGGTCCGAACGGTGTATCCTACGGTGTTTTATGGTGGTGTGATGGACTAATACTCATATGTGGTGGAGGAGTTAAAGGAGAGTTGATGCTTAACGTGGAAACTCACACTTGAGCGGGAGATTGTTAATATTGTAAGTGTGAGGAGTGCATGAAGAGTGAGGAATTTATAAGATAAGTGACCCATTAACTTACTACCTTAAGGTTTTGAGTTGGATGTGGTATCTTCTCATTTTATATTCTCTCACTTGATTCCTCTCCGAAATCTCTCCGATAGTCGAGAGTTCCCCACGGTGGCCCAACAAGTATCCATTAAACGCTCATAGTTTTGGTAGTTTGGTCGATTGCCTAAGTTTTAAATATGATAGAAACTTTATTTAACACAAAACCTTATTTCACCTAGAGTCTATACACATTTTTTTACCGTAATAAAACATTGATAGGGAGAATTCGCTAATTATCCATGTAAAAGTCTTATTGACTTTTTTGGTTAAATAATATCTTTAATATCCACAAATATAAGAAGAATATCATTTAAAAAATTATTTTGGTTAAATAAACTTTTATACATATTATGAATTTCATTGAAAATACTTTATATACACCACATACTATATATTAGTTATTATAACGCGAATCTTATTTGATTTAGTAATAAGTTTTTTGTTACACGATCTCTCCCTTATTTATTTTTCTTTATCATCAAATCAATTTCATAATTACAATCAATCATTTACAATAGCGAGTGATAGTTGATTGTGTGGTATACATCTAGCTTTTATTCTTAATAATCAAATATAAAATTCTTATATCAATAATTATATAAATAAATAGGTGATTAGTATCCGCTGGTATATTTTAAAACAAAAATATATGTACACACTAAAAATAAATCATCAAATAAGATATTATATATTTGTATATAAATATATATTATTTAATTTATTTTTAATATATATTTTATTTTTTAATATGTATTTTATATCAATGACTAATTCAGTAACTATTTTTTTATATACATAACATAATTGATTTTAAAATAATATTATATTAAAATAAAATATTATGATAAAATAAAAAATAGCTTATAAATAATTAATTTATTTATATAGAACTCCATACCATTAGTAATAAGGTTATTATTATTGTTAATATAAATTATAAAATTTAAAATAGTTAAATTAATAATTAAATCATTGCATAAAAGAATAAAATATCATCATAAAATTACTTATTCTAAAATTTAAAATAATAATATATTTAAACAGTTATATATATGTAATATGTTGATGTCTCAAATAATAAATTAATTAAGTGGTCATTTAATTTATATTTTTTAAATATTTTTTATTTGAAAAAATAGAAAGATAAAAATAAAAAATAAAATTTATTATTTTTATTTTTTTATTAAAATTCTAAAAAAAAATAAATAAGAGACATACATCACACATTTGCTAACAATATAACAAATTTAATTATTATTCTTATAACATTCTAATAAGACTATATTCTCAGTGTGAATTGAAATATGCTTTGTGCACAAGAGAGTTGAATGTATGTAGGAGCAAGTATAAATAGTAAATACTAATTAAAAAAATAGCTTAAAAATTTTATTGTGTTTCAAGACTGCGGAAATGCAGAATGAGTTAATGCTCTTTTTTATGATAATTTAATCTTTGATAACTAGTCTCATTAGATTGACTAACTTTGTTCTTAATTGAGATATCATAAAATTGTGAAGTAAAAAATTTTAACTACCTTAACTACTACTATATATTGAATTAGTTCTAAATATTTTTAAAATTATCACATAAATTATTATGAAACAGAAAAAAATCTTACTTATAAACTTTCTTAAAATATTTCTCAAAATTTGAAATTGTAACGTTTTTAAAAAATAAGTATTTTAATTAGTAATATAATTAATTGGTTAAAAAAATTGGCTATTTGAAGATCTTGAAAAAAAAAGTCAAAAATTTAACATATTAGTATAAAATATAAAAAATTAGTTAGTGTTAAATTAATTTTTTAAATATTTTTAAAAAAACGAAAACAGCAAACACAAAATGTTATGAGAATGCATATATGGTTATGGATAATGTGCATATAATAAACACGAGAGAAAGAGAGAGAAATCTGTTGGACCAGACTGATTAATCATCGGTTCTGATACCACTTGTTGGGTCACTATGGAGAGCTCTCGACCATCAGGGAGATTTCGGAGAGAAATCAAGTGAGAGAACATAAGATGAGAAGACACCATATCCAACTCAAAAACCTTAAAATAGTAAGTTAATGGGTCTTTCATTTTATAAACTCCTACACCAATCTCCCCCTCAAGTGTGACTCGTCTCTCCACATCAAGTATCAACTCCCTATCTAACTTCTCTGTTCTGATACCACTTGTTAAGCCAGATCGATTAACCATCTCTCAATCACCACCTCATATCGCCGCACCACACCGCTCTGATACCACTTGTTGGGACAGATCGATTAACCATCTCTCGACCACCACCTCACATTACCGCACCATATCGCTCTGATACCACTTGTTAGGCCAGACTGATTAACCATCGACTCTGATATCACTTATTATTCCTCTATATAAGTTTTAGCCACTTCTCTTCTGTTCTCGCACCATCTCTTTCTTTTTCTTAGGCTCTTCATCATTCACTTCATAAGAAAAAAAGAAACGATATTAGGAACTTCAAAATGAACATCAATCATTTGTATTTTAGGATCTAAATTTTCTAGGCTAGAAATAATTTCACAAAATACTAGAAAATAGTGTTATAATTTTGTTGTTAACATGTTTTATTACTACACTCAAATATTCGACCATTTCAATTATAAACCCAAAAGTTATATCACTTTTCAACAAAGATATGTGATAGATTTTAAGAATTAGGGTGGTTCTAAATCGGGAACACTCATTTTTGTATGGTTTAATGGCAAATTTTTTTTTAGAAGAAAAATACTTATTGAAAAAAATATTTTTGAACTAAAATATTTCTTTACTATAATTATTTCTTGAATTATTAATTTCTATTACAAACTGACAAATAATCAACATTCTGCACTTGGTGCAATTTTTACCTCATTATAAATTTTAGCTTCCACACCTTAAAATGATCATATATTAACTTTCTATAAGCTAATCTGAACTAAGTCATTAGTAGTGTATGATAGCATGAAAATTTTTAGATTTTGGTCATTATTGTTCTTGGTGGCTGCAAGCTAATCTGAACTAAGTCATTAGTAGTGTATGATAGCATGAAAATTTTTAGATTTTGGTCATTATTGTTCTTGGTGGCTGCTGGACAACAGCTTTGACATTTTTATCTTGCGATGGTGGATCTAGCTTTTTTTTTTGTAAATATCTTCTATCCATTTCTATTTTATTGTTCAAGCCATTGTCTTTGAAGTGTTCAAAATAAAATCAATATATCAAGCTAAGGTCATTTTATTAAAGTATTATTAAAATTAAAGTTATATTTTTTAATATTTTAATAATAGTTTTATAACAATGAATTCTAATATGCCATCACAGATTTATTTACTACCAACTATGGACTTTCAACATCACAAATTGCAATAAGCAGAAAACTAAAGGTATTGTTATTTTTACATGTTTGAAAAATTATTTAAAGGTTCAAAACGTAGTTATCAGACTCTTTATAAATTTACAAGTTTAGATCACAATAGAATATAAATTTTTTTATATTTGTAAAGAAAAATTAACTATTTGTATCTTATAAGTATTTTTTGTATTTAAAATGATGACCTATAATTGTATATATAAATATTTGTATCTTATATCTTATTGTCATTGGAACTAACTATTAAATATGAGTATTTTAGGAAATTGGTCATCATAGATAGATGCATGTTGCTAATTGATTATGATGATTATGATCTCAGTTCAGATATGTTCCAAATAAATTTAATTACTTTTACATTTATTTGAAATATATCTGTGACTCGGATCATAATTGAGCATGGAACTTCTTTCAAGCCAAACCTAAAACTTTCATCTTCCGATCTTTCTAGTCTCAGAGTTACGAACTAGACATTATCGTACGCTATGCCAATTTTCATCTAGGGATTTATTTTGGACAATATTTATATAATTTATATTTGAAGTGACCTATCTTAGTTGGTAGGATATTCTACTTTTACCTAGATTATTTTTTTTATCAATAGTAGATGTAAACTTATTTGTTCTAATTTTTTTAGTGGAGTACATAAGAAATATATAGTATATAAAGTGTAATAACTCAACCGATACTTTTTAAGGGGATCATTCTCTTCAACTAGAGGTGTTCATGGGTCAGGTGAAACCGGGTTTGATGTGATCCAAACCCAGACCGAAATATATACCGGGTCTATTTATTAGACCTGAACTCGGCCTTAGACCCGATGAAACCTACATATTTTCAGGCCATGATTATCCTGGGTAAAAATCGAGCCGTTAACATTACATTACCTTGATACCTTCTTGTAGGTTAGCATATGAAAATATCCAAATTTCCAAGACTTCAACCATTATTTGACAAAAAAAAATTCACTTAAAAAAATATAACAAGAACCAATCCTTCTCTAAAATCAAAACATAACCACAATCAATACTAATATTGTCTAATAGTACCAAATATTTAAATCAATACAAATAACATAATATTATGCATTAGTTTAAAGTCTTATATATTTTAAACATAAAACATTAACTTATAGTCTTATAATGACTAATAACACAAAATATTAAGGTTTACAATATTTGAGTTCCACATAAGAATAGCCATCATCCATCACTAATAACACAAAAGATTAATTGTGTATGATGACCAGGGTACCGGGCCGAATTCGGGTGACTCGAGCTATGGTCCAGACCCGACCCGAAATAATGATAACGTCTATTTTTGAGACCCTTATCCGATCCTAAACCCGATGAAATCACACCAAATTAACCCCTAAAATGTTCGGGGTCGAGCCGGGCCATGAACACCCATATCTTCAACAATGAGAAGAATTTATTTTTCTTCCTCTCTTAATTCCTTCTAATTCATGAAACCATCAACATCACAATTTAAACAGCTTAGAGCATGAGATTTTCTTCATCTATTTTTCTTACTCTATGTTTCATATAGTCTTGTGTTTGTGTTATGAAAAAACGTTGTAACATTTAACATCTTATAAAATTATAATATCTATATACTTGTTATTACATTTGATTTGTATTTATCTCACTTTTTCAATAATAATCTTTAATTTTTTTATTTTTTATTAGATATTGATATTTGTCATTACTAATTTTTCTTTTAATTTCTCAAATTAAGCATTATTTGAGTTCCTTTAAAATTTTGTTAGTCACTATTATTATTATTATTATTATTATTATTATTATTATTATTATTATTATTATTATTATTATTATTATTAAAAGTTCAATGTAGAATATTGAAAGCCATAATAATATTTTTAATTAATAAATAATGATGTGAAAAAACAAATATTTAGTACTATATATATCTATTATCTATTGGTGCTTGTTTTGATACGTTAATTAATTTATATACGTACCGATACGATATAAAATATTGATAAATATAAAATTATCAAGTAGATTATATCATTATAATAATCGTTTATTTTTTATTTGTATTTAAAAAAATTATTAAGTTATTATAAATATTAAAATACTCTTATAAATAATTTATTTTATTGTTATGATTACAAATCTTTTTACAATGAAAATAATTATGGTTAAATAATCTTAATCTAAGAACCTTAAAAATGAATAAAATTTAGTTTAGCAATGTACAATAATGTGTAAATAGCCACCTTCTTATTTCAACCTAAAGTATCTCTTTCATGGTCTCTTTAATAACAAAACCACTTTTTTGTGAAGTAAAACACTAGTCTCATTCTTGTTAATATTGTTTGTGTCTTGTATTTTTAAATTTTCATCTCTACATACGTGGAGTTTGTTTTGACTCTTTAAGCATTATAAAATTAACTAAAGCAATAACTTTGTAATGTGAAAATGATAGATTGAACCTGGAATATATAGCTTTGATTACACCCTTTTATTTTTGCTACTGGATCATATTTTTCACTGTGATTTACTATGTTATATATATTTACATAACATAGTCAAGTAAATTGTTTTTTTTATTTCGTTTAATTTTAATTTTGTACTCACTCTTTCTTAACTTGACTATATTTTTAATTATACACTTGTTAAAATAAATACTAAATTTTATTAAATATTTACAAATAAAAAAGTATTTTTTATTAATCATAACATTTTTTATTAAAATAAAAATAATATTTAATTAATCAAAATACATATGTATAAACTTTTTTTTATAAGTAATTTCTCAAAGTTTCTTAAACCAAAAGACATATTAAATACAATTACATATGAAAGAAGAAAAACATTATTTATGTTTTTTTTAAATAATCATAATATCACTTCTAAATTAATAATACTATTTTTTTAATTATATTTTTTATTTTCTTTTAAAATTACTTTCAATCTTTATTTGTTATATCAGCATCCTTGTATTTTTGTTAGATTCATAAAGACTGTGAATAATTTTGTAAAAAAATAAAAATATATAATTAAAAAAGAATAATATTATAAATCTAAAAGTGACATTATGATTTTTTTTCTCTTTAATATTTCTGTTCTAAAATAAATATAAACATAGTATAGATTATCTTTAAATTTTTTTGGTTGACAATGTAAAATTCTTTATTTTAAATTGAGTATCAAAATTACATTCGTAATTTTAAATCTATTTCAAGTATAGACTAACAATATAATTGTTACGGTAGGTAACCGGAGATTAGCCCAATGAATGGCGTTAGGCGGCCCAAGTGTGTAACGGAGGAGAATTCCGGGTAGGACCGCAACTCGGGAGGCTCCGTCCGACTGGTGCTCGCATGTGAATGGGGGGTGGTACCTGCAAAGACACTCCGATGCCTAAGTTAGCAAGGGTGTAAGCAGGTCTTAGAGAGTATTGGACTTAGGAATACCTGAGGTGTGTCAGTGTACTTATAGTGGTGAGCCAATAACCACCGTTGGAGTAGTGCCGTATCTTTAGGATAATAACCGTCCCATTATCTTAGGGAGGTTAAGATATGGCTTTATGAAGTGGTTAGAGAGATTTCAGGGGCGGTTACCCATTTGAATGAGTATTTATCTGCCAGCTAATCTCACAACCGACTTCTTCGTACCAAGTCGGGGTTGACACCGACCTCTTGAATGGAGGTGGGTGTTTTGTTAGGCTTAATCTATTGGATCAGGCCTTTCGATTGGACCTGGGCCCTTAACATTGGGCCAGGGTATGAACAGTGCCCCTACTTGAGCCCAAATTTTCTTTAAAGTTTGGGTTCAAGTATTCAACTCGGGTTCGCAGTCGACTTGTTTGAAAGAATACGGATGGTGAGAACCGACGTGATTTTCGCGACTTTTGGTTTCTGACAGTTACGTCAATTCAAGCGTCGTGTCCGTTGAGGGATCATTTAGGGATTGAGGACTTTGGTAACGGTGCAGTCGCATTAATGACTGCCTCGTTTTTACCATTATGCCCCTTAGCCTATTTATAAATACTTTCCCTCTCTTTCCATTCTCCGTTTCTGCAATCTTTCAAACTTCTCCTTATCCTGTTCGTGTTGCATTCTTGTGTTTGAAGACTTCAGTTCTCCCCAACCTTCATTTTCGGCTAAAGGTTAGTTCTGCTTTTCCCATGTCATTTTTGTTTGCATGTTTTGTTTGGCGAGTAGATAGGTTGACCCGTAGATTCTAGTTTCGAATCTTTCTTCTTTAGTGGCCTTGTTTTTTTGATTTTCTTTTTTCCTTTTTCCCTTTTGTAGGTTTTCTGCCACTTTTCTTTACATAAAAAATGGCTTCTGTAGACATTCTTTCTCAGTGGGTTGACGATACGGTCCTTGGGGAGGAACCGTTGGTCGACGCTGAGTTCGTCACCCACCTTCGTACTCACCATAGGCTCTGTACTTCGGACGAGGACGAGCCCAAATATGAATTGATAATCCCGGGTCCTGAAGACCGGGTCTGCTTTGGGAGAGTTGATGAGGCGACCCCTCACTTTTTCTTTATGTATGAATGCATGATCACCCGTTTGGGTGTTTTTCTTCCTTTCTCGGATTTTGAGATATCCGTTCTGCACCACTGTAAGGTTGCCCCTACTCAACTCCATCCCAATTCCTGGGGTTTCTTGAAGATCTACCAGTTTATAAGCCACGCTCTGGACTTCCCGACTTCCTTGAGAATCTTCTTTTATCTTTTCCATATGACTAAGCCCTTTAGTGGGCTAAATAATAAGCAACAATGGGTATCCTTCTGAGCCATTCAAGGTCGGAGGATTTTCACCCTTTTTGATGAATCCTTCCACGACTTCAAAAACTTCTTTTTCAAGGTTCAAGCTGTAGAGGGTCACCATCCCTTTTTTCTGGACGAGCATTCCTCCCCCCGCTTTCCCCTTTATTGGCTGCCGGCTACCCCTTGTGAAAAAATTGGTCTAGATGACCTAGACGAGGTGGAGGCGGCCATTGTAGGGTTTTTCCGAGAAGCATGGGGGAAGGCCCCATACTTGGATACGAGAAAAATCCTCCAGGGGACGTCGGTATTTGTTCAATCTTGCATAGGTAGCGCATGCATTTCCTATTTCCGAGTTGTATTTCACTGACTTGTTTTTTACCGACTTGTAACTTGGTTGTTTCTTTTGTAGATATGGCAAAGAAAAATGCTCAAGAGTCCTACCAGAGGGTGCAGGAAGCCAAGGCAAAGTCTCGGGCCAGGTCCGGGGGTTCCAAGGCGGTCGTCTCTCCTCCTCCTCCTCCTCCTCCTCCTGGAAATGTGGGTACTCCCTCTCAGCCTATTGTTATTTCCTCCTCCTCAAATTTGGCTCGACCACTCCCTTCTGCCCAACCGTTCTCCGAGCCAGAGAGTAAGAAGTGCAAGACTTCAGAGTCTGGCCCTTCTTGGGAAGGTGGTGTTAGGGCGGAGGCTCTTGCCTTCGTCCGAAAGAACATCTATCCACTTATCAATATGGATGATGTTTCTGTTCGGAAACACCTTGCCACTCTGGCCGAAGAAAGTTTTAGGGCGGCGGGAGTTTGTGGCAAACTTTTGGACATGTTTGAGAAGACTCCTCTTAGCTCTCTGGGGACTTCCCCAAAGGTCGAGGAGCTGGAGGAGAGGCTTCTTATGTTTGAAAAACATCAGAAGGAGTTAAAGGAGGAGAGGGATAAGTTAAGGAAGGAGAGAGACAACCTCCGGAAGAAGGAGAGCGAGCTGCGAGCCCAATGTACTATGGAGGTAAATTTAAGGAAGGCAGCCCAGGAGAGTTACCAAAGCCTATTTAAAGATATGGTGGAGGTGAAGAAGGATTTGCTGAACTCTCGGACTGCTTATGCTGACTTGGAGGACTCTATCGCCGATGGCGCCGAGGAGTCTTGGAGAATTTTCCTAGAGCAGGTCAGGGTTATAGCCCCCGACTTGGATCTTTCTCCATTACATCCTGACAAAGTGGTGATTGATGGCGCCATTGTTGATCCTCCTGTTCCCGAGGTCCTTTCAGAGTCAGACCTAAAGACTCGGGGGCAGAGGATTATAGAGTCTCCTCCTCATTCCAAAGATGCTCCGAGTTCTTCCACTCCTGCTCCGACTTCCTCTTTAGCTCCTCCTTCCAGCCCTGGTGTTGTTCCTCATGGTGGTGGTGATTCCAAAAAATGACTTCTTTAATTTTATGGTTATATGGGAGCCCGGCCTGTGGGTCTCCCTTTTTTAAACTTCTATTTATTTGCTGGTGGTGTTTGAACAATTTGCTTGTTGGCCTTTTGGGGCCGTAAACAAAGTATTCTGTTTGTTGCCCTTTTTTGGGATAAGGGTTTAAACAAAATAAATTCCCTTTTTTGGATAAGGGTTTTCTAATCAAAGTGGGTGCCCCTTTTTGAATAAGGGTTTAAGTTACTTTGCGCGTATGCATGCTTTTCTGTTTTGGATATGTTTGATCTTTTCGGAAAAAAACCTTTTGTTAGCTTGCATTGTTTTCTCGAGCCTTTTCGTGCAAAGGCTCGTATGCAACCTTTAAACTTCTTCTAGGTTTCTCAATCTCTTTTGTTTATCCTTTATACTCAACTTTGCTTTGGTGAGTTTTATGACTTAGGTTATTTTTGCGATGCGTTTTTTTCTACTCGGTGTTATGTTCCGATCTGTGGATCGAAGCTTTCCGAGTTTCTCTACTCGGGATCACTTTCCGACTTATGAGTCGGGTTAGTTCACGAGTTTTTACGATCGACTTGTATAACCTCTTTACACCGACTTGTACCTCGTCGTTTTATCCTGACGACCATCTAGGTCGATTCATGGGATTTTCACGCTTTGTCGAGCTTAAGTCGGCACGTTTCGTAGAAAGACTTATATAAAAATAGAGAAGGATATTTAAGAGAAATATATTAATGAAAAAGATCTTTTATTAACCGGGAAGGTACCTTTTTGCTACTAAGGGTCTTGACAGTATATTTCCCTTAGCCTCTACTATGATGCCTCGTTAAAAACCCCTCTCCAGAAAAAACCCTTTTTTTGGGAAAAAATCATGAAGCTGGGAAAAGAGTACATCAGGGAGTAGAGTTCGCTTCTAGCTGTAGTACCTTTTCATATTACAAGCATGCCACGACCTTGGTAACTCAGTGCCATCCAGGTTGGTTACTTTATAATAACCTTTCCCTAACACTTCTTTGATTTTGTATGGCCCTTTCCAATTGGCGGCGAGCTTTCCTTCCCCCGACTTGTTGACCCCAATGTCGTTTCTGATTAGGACCAAGTCGTCTTCAGCGAATGTTCTTCGAATGACTTTTTTGTTATATCTGGTAGCCATTCTTTGCTTTAATGCTGCTTCTCTTATCTGGGCGTTCTCTCAGACTTCGGGGAGCAAGTCGAGCTCCTCTTTGTGCCCCTGTACATTTCCGACCTCATCATGGAGAATTACTCTTGGGCTTTGCTCACTGATTTCTATGGGAATCATGGCTTCTACGCCGTACACTAGTCGAAAAGGTGTTTCTCCTGTGGCGGATTGGGGAGTTGTCCTATAAGCCCACAGTACTTGAGGGAGCTCTTCGGCCCAAGCTCCCTTTGCTTCCTGTAATCTTTTCTTCAAACCTGCCAGTATGACCTTGTTAGCTGCCTCGGCTTGCCCATTGGCTTGTGGGTGTTCTACCGAGGTGAATTGATGCTTGATTTTCATGCTGGCTACCAGGTTTCTGAAGGTGGCGTCGATGAATTGGGTTCCATTATCTGTGGTGATGGAATAAGGTATCCCATACCTTGTGATGATGTTTTTGTAGAGGAACCTGCGACTTCTTTGAGCAGTGATAGTGGCTAATGGTTCTGCTTCTATCCACTTTGTGAAGTAATCTATTCCCACGATTAAGTATTTAACTTGCCCTGGTGCTTGGGGAAAAGGACCTAACAGGTCCATCCCCCATTTTGCAAAGGGCCAGGGGGAAGTTATACTAATGAGCTCTTCTGGTGGAGCTACGTGGAAATTTGCATGCATCTGGCATGGCTGGCATTTTTTCACAAAGTCGGTAGCATCTTTCTGCAAGGTCGGCCAATAGAATCCTGCTCGGATTACTTTTCTGGCTAGCGACCTTGCTCCGAGATGGTTTCCGCAAATCCCATTGTGTACTTCTTCCAACACCTCGGTGGTTCTTGAGGTCGGTACGCACTTCAGCAATGGTGCTGATATCCCTCTTCTGTAAAGGACATTTCTCACCAAAGTATAATGTTGTGCTTCCCTTCGGATCTTTTTAGCCTCTTTCTCCTCTTTGGGGAGGATGTCGAATTTTAGGTATTCGACTAAGGGATTCATCCATCCGAGGTTTAGGCCGACTACCTCAAGAACCTCTCGTTCATCTTCTGCTTTTGATACCGAAGGCTCTTGTAGGGTCTCTTGAATCAGGCTTCTGTTGTTTCCTCCGGGTTTGGTACTTGCTAACTTGGAGAGGGCGTCAGCTCTGCTATTTAGATCCCGAGTTATGTGTTTGATCTCGGTTTCCGCAAAGTGCCCAAGGTGTTCCAAGGTTTTTTCCAAGTATTTCTTCATATTGGGGTCCTTTGCCTGATATTCCCCAGTTATTTGGGAAGTCACCACTTGTGAGTCGCTATAGATTGTCACCTTTGTGGCGCCAACTTCTTCTGCTAGCTTTAATCCTGCAATCAAGGCTTCATATTCTGCCTGATTGTTTGAAGCTGGAAATTCAAATTTTAAGGAGACCTCTAAATGGGTTCCTTTTCCATCTACCAATATTATGCCTGCGCCGCTCCCTGTTTTGTTGGAGGACCCGTCTACATAGAGTTCCCATGTAGTTGGTTTTTCCTCTTGTTCACCTGCGTATTCTGCGATGAAGTCGGCGAGGCACTGGGCTTTAATTGCAGTCCGAGCTTCGTATCTCAAATCGAACTCGGAGAGCTCTATCGCCCATTGAACCATTCTCCCTGCAACATCCGTCTTTTGAAGGATTTGCTTCATGGGCTGGTTCGTACGGACTCTTATCGTGTGAGCCTGGAAGTAAGGTCTTAGCCTTCTTGAGGCTATTACTAAGGAGTAAGCAAACTTCTCTAGTTTGTGGTACCTTAGTTCAGGACCTTGTAGAACCTTGCTGGTAAAATAGACCGGGTGTTGCCCGACCTCGTCTTCTCTGATCAGGGCTGATGAGACAGCCCTGTTTGCGACGGATAAATATAGGACGAGGTCTTTTCCCGGTGCCGGTCGGGTTAAGATGGGGGGTTGGCTCAAGAATTTTTTGAATTCTTGGAACGCCTCCTCACATTCCGGAGTCCATTCAAACTGGCATCCCTTCCTTAATAGGGAGAATAATGGAAGGGATTTTAGTGCTGATCCTGCCAAAAACCTGGAGAGGGCTGCAAGTCGGCCGTTGAGCTGTTGAACCTCTCTCAAACAAGTCGGACTTTTCATTTCTAGAATGGCTCTGCACTTGTCGGGATTGGCCTCAATCCCTCTTTGTGTTAGCATGAACCCTAGAAATTTTCCTGCTTCTACTGCGAAGGCGCATTTTGCGGGATTTAGTCTCATCCCATGCAACCTTATAGTGTCGAAGACTTGTGAGAGGTCGGTTAAGAGGTCGACTTCTTGCTTGGTTTTTACTAACATGTCGTCGACGTATACCTCCATTAGGCTCCCTAAATGGGAGGAAAACATTTTGTTCATCAGCCTTTGGTACGTGGCTCCTGCATTCTTTAGTCCGAATGGCATGACCACGTAGCAATAGTTGGCTTTTGGTGTGATGAACGATGTTTTCTCCTGGTCGGGTTCATGCATCGGGATTTGGTTATATCCCGAGTAGGCGTCCATGAATGATAGGTATTGATACCCTGAGCTGGAGTCCACCAGGGTGTCAATACTCGGTAGAGGATAGGGGTCCTTAGGACACGCCTTATTCAAGTCGGTATAGTCGACGCACATTCTCCATTTACCATTTTGTTTTTTGACTAGCACTACATTGGCTAGCCATGTTGGGTATTTGACCTCTCTGATAAAGTCGGCTTCCAGGAGCGCCTGTACTTGCTCTTCTACTATTGAGGCCCTCTCTGGGCCGAGCTTGCGTCTTCTTTGTTGTACAGGTCGGGACCCTGGGTAAACCGAGAGCCTATGGGACATGAGCTCGGGATCAATCCCGGGCATGTCGGAAGCCTTCCAGGCGAAGAGGTCGGAATTAGCTCTTAGGAGTTCACCCAACCCTTGTTTCAGGGTTTCCCCTAGGTTGGCTCCTATGTAAGTGTTTTTCCTTCCTCCTCACCGACTTGTATCTCCTCGGTTTTTCCTCCCGGCTGGGGTCGCAGCTCTTCTCTGGTCCTGGCACCACCTAATTCTATGGTGTGGACTTCTTTGCCCTTCCCTCTCAGATTTAGGCTTTCGTTATAGCACTTCCTCGCCAATTTCTGATCTCCTCTCACCGTTGCTATTCCTCCTGGAGTCGGGAATTTCATGCAGAGGTGAGGAGTTGATACCACCGCTCCGAGTCGATTAAGGGTAGTTCTGCCAATTAAGGCATTGTAGGCTGACCCTTCATCGATGACTATAAAGTCTATGCTCAGAGTCCTTGATTTTTCCCCTTTTCCAAAGGTAGTGTGAAGGGGTAGAAATCCCAGTGGCTTTATTGGCGTGTCCCCTAACCCATATAGAGTGTCGGGGTAAGCTCTCAACTCTTTTTCATCTAACCCTAGTTTGTCGAAGGCGGGCTTGAAAAGGATGTCCGCCGAACTTCCTTGGTCTACTAGGGTTCTGTGGAGGTGGGCGTTGGCTAGGATCATAGTTATCACCACGGGATCATCGTGCCCGGGGATTATTCCTTGCCCATCCTCTTTTGTGAATGATATAGTGGGGAGGTCGGGTGTCTCATCCCCGACCTGATAGACTCTCTTCAGATGTCTTTTGCGAGAAGATTTGGTGACTCCACCTCCCGCAAATCCTCCTGAGATCGTGTGGATTTGTCTCTCAGGGGTTTGTGGTGGAGGATCTCTCCTGTCCATATCATCTCGCTTTCTCTTTCCATGGGTGTCCGACCTCTCCATGAGATATCTGTCAAGCCGACCTTCTCTAGCCAGCTTTTCTATCACATTTTTGAGGTCGTAACAGTCGTTGGTGGAGTGACCATATATTTTATGGTACTCGCAATACTCGCTGCGACTTCCCCCTTTTTTGTTTTTAATAGGTCTTGGGGGTGGCAGCCTTTCAGTGTTGCAGATCTCTCTGTATACATCCACTATAGAAGTCTTTAGAGGAGTATAAGAGTGATACTTTCTGGGCCTTTCGAGACCGGGTTCTTCTTTCTTCCTGACTTCCCTTTCCCTTTCCCTAGAGGAGGAGGTAGGTCCAGGTCGTGAACCCAGGTCTCTTAATTTGGCATTCTCTTCCATGTTGATGTACTTTTCGGCCCTTTCTTGTACATCACTTAGAGAAACGGGGTGCCTTTTAGATATGGACTGTGAGAAGGGGCCTTCTCTAAGTCCGTTGACTAACCCCATTATTACTGCCTCTGTGGGCAGGTCTTGGATCTCTAAACATGCCTTATTGAACCTTTCCATGTAGGCTCGTAGAGACTCTCCGACCTCCTGTTTTACTCCCAGGAGGCTCGGTGCATGTTTTACTTTATCCTTCTGAATTGAGAACCTCATCAAAAATTTCCTGGAGAGGTCTTCAAAACTAGTAATGGATCTCGGGGGGAGGCTATCGAACCACTTCATCGCTGCTTTCGATAAAGTGGTCGGGAAAGCCTTGCATCTCGTAGCGTCGGAGGCATCAGCTAGATACATCCGGCTTTTGAAGTTGCTAAGATGATGCTTTGGATCCGTAGTCCCATCGTAGAGGTCCATATCAGGGCTTTTGAAGTTCCTTGGAACTTTTGCCCTCATTATGTCCTCGCTGAAAGGATCCTCTCCGCCCGGGAGTTGATCTTCTCCTTCATCGCGGGAGTTCTTGAGGGAGGATTCTAGCTGCAAGAGTTTTCTTTCTAACTCTTTTCGCCGTTCCATCTCTTCTTTAAGGTACCTTTCGGTTTCCTTTTGCCTCTCCCGCTCTTGTTCCAATTGCTCTAGGCGGCTATGGACCAATCCCATTAGTTCAGTTACGTGGGATGGTCCACCCTTTTCTGATTCGCGACCATCTGAGGAATTTACCTTCGGATTTTTCATTCCTAAGGTACCTTCTCTATGCTGGTCGTTATCTTCCTGGTGCTGGGCCAGGTCTTCATTGTTATTGCCCGCGTTCAAATTCTCTTCTTCGGAATCTGTTTCCGCACGGACTTCTTCATGGAATCTATCCGCCATCGAGGGATGATCTCTCGGGTCCCCGGCAACGGCGCCAATGTTACGGTAGGTAACCGGAGATTAGCCCAATGAATGGCGTTAGGCGGCCCAAGTGTGTAACGGAGGAGAATTCCGGGTAGGACCGCAACTCGGGAGGCTCCGTCCGACTGGTGCTCGCATGTGAATGGGGGGTGGTATCTGCAAAGACACTCCGATGCCTAAGTTAGCAAGGGTGTAAGCAGGTCTTAGAGAGTATTGGACTTAGGAATACCTGAGGTGTGTCAGTGTACTTATAGTGGTGAGCCAATAACCACCGTTGGAGTAGTGCCGTATCTTTAGGATAATAACCGTCCCATTATCTTAGGGAGGTTAAGATATGGCTTTATGAAGTGGTTAGAGAGATTTCAGGGGCGGTTACCCATTTGAATGAGTATTTATCTGCCAGCTAATCTCACAACCGACTTCTTCGTACCAAGTCGGGGTTGACACCGACCTCTTGAATGGAGGTGGGTGTTTTGTTAGGCTTAATCTATTGGATCAGGCCTTTCGATTGGACCTGGGCCCTTAACATTGGGCCAGGGTATGAACAATAATGTAATAGAATTGTAGGCTAATGTAGATAATTATTAGTAATCTCAAAACTCTACATATTATACTCTCAACGACTAATAATTACGTAATATATTAAATAAAAATTGAAGTTAATGATACGGTATATATATTTATTATTTTTTATTGGATGTAAGCATGTTTATGTCAATGCTAATATATTTTATATAGAAAATATAATTCGTATGTTAATTTTGTATTTTAAATTTGAGTCACAAGATTAAAAGAAAAAAATTCAAAGAAAATAATTTCTATGGTGAATCCTTCTCCTCTCACTTATTAAAATCTAAGAATCATACTTGATTGGTTTTGATTTTTTTTAAAAAAATTATATGAAAATATAAATAGTGAAAATAAAATCAGATGAACTATATACATTTTACGATAATTGGATAATCATGTTTTAATGAATGAGGTTATGTTTTAATGAATGAGGTTGTGTTATTAGAATTACTGAAATTTTTATTTTAATTTATTAACTCTTAAATTTTATGCATCATATAATTTTTTTTAATACCAAAATGGAAATGCGATGACAAGATCTCTCCGGCTAACATTTAATTTGTAGAAAAAAGTGACAAAACAAAATTTGATGCAGAGATCTAAATTATTTATAAAGATGTTGTTATATATATGTACTTATAACTTCTAATAACATGATATGTTAAATAAAAACGAATGTTAATGATAGGTTATGGACTGCACTTTTATAAAGTCAGATAAGATCGAACAATATTTCGGTTCAACGGATCAATTCAAGCAAATCCCGTCCCGTAGATTTCGGATTCAAATTTTCTCACTCAATCTCGGACTACAACAAACAAGAATCACGGAGACTAACGGACCACTAAATGAGCAAATCACGTTATAAAGTCAGGTCAAGGAATTAAACAACACACAAGAAAAAGAAACCTAGTACACTCATCGAAGCATTATTCATTCTCATCCACTTTTACTCAATCTTTTATTCTACTGACTTAGGCGTCGGAGACCCTTTTGCAGGTACCACGCTCGGGTCCAGATTCTTGAGGATACAACCCAACCAGCTTAGATCACCGGGCTTATCTCAACCGATAGGAAATCGACGTACAGCTCGACACCGGTATTCGCACAAGAACATTTGGCGCCCACCGTGGGACAGAATAGTCCAACTTCGCCCATGATCACTCATATTCTCATAACTCATCTGCATCTACCTTTGTGCTCATTTTTCCTTGCAGGAAGGACATTATGATCGATCATTTGGAAACTCAACAACCCCCCCCCCCCGAACTAATGCCGATCTCTCGGCCGCAAATGCTGCACTCCTAGCAGAAAATCAGCGGATGGCCAAATTACTGGCGGCAATGCAAAACAACGGAGATCGGAAGGTCGATAACAAAAGGACAAACGCTGAACAGCACGAAGAGCATCAGTCGGAGTCCAACGCTAAGACAGGAGAGACTCCCCCCAAGACCGGGAGGCGACGAGCTAATCCGTTCTCCGAGGAGATATTGAGTTATAAAATGCCTCAGAACTTTACGCTCCCGATGACCCTGACACCATATAAGGGGATCGGGGACCCTAAAGTCCACGTCACCAAGTTCGAGTCCATGATGTTCCTCAGCAGTGATTGTGACCCCATTTTATGCCGATTTTTTTCTACTTTTTTAGACGGAGCTGCTTTATTATGGTTTTTTAATTTGCCTGTAGGGTCCATAACCAGCTTTGACGAATTCGCCAAGATGTTCATCAATTACTTTGCAGCATCCAAAATCTATGTGAGAAACTCGGATTATCTCAGCACGATCAGGCAAGGACAGCATGAAAGCCTAAAGGATTATATGACGCGCTTCACCACGGCGGCCATGGAAATCCCCGACTTGAACCCTGAAGTGCAATTGCATGCCATCAAAAGCGGCCTCCGACCAGGAAAGTTCCAGGAAGCCATAGCTGTAGCCAAACCAAAGACATTAGAGGAATTCCGAGACAAGGCCACGGGACAAATTGAAATAGAGAAACTGCGTGAAACACGAAGGAATGAAAAACCACCGCCACGAAAAGACGATGACAAGTCGAGCAGGTCTAATATTAAAGATCATAGAAAAACTCTTAAACTAAATCCAAAATTTGATTCTTATACCAGGTTTAACACAAGAAGAGAGGACATAATAAAGGACATATTACACAACAGGCTCATAAAGCCACCAGTTAAAGCAGGAACATACTAAGACCAAAAGTACATAGACAAAGGGAAGCATTGCGCATTCCACCAGAAATTTGGCCACACCATGGACGAGTGTGTGGCAGCTAAGGACCTATTGGAAAGATTGGCAAGACAGGGGCTACTGGACAAATACATCAGCTCCAGGAATCAGAAGGAGACAACTGACATGAACAAGCCAAAGTATAGCTCGAAACACAGAGAAAAAGGAACATGGCGGGACCCAGTAGAAACCCCCACCTCCAAAGGGATCATAAACTACATCTCAGGAGGTTTCGCTGGAAGAGGAATAACAAACACATCAAGGAAGCGAAGTTACAGAGCCATGATGACAATGGAAGGAACTCAGCAGAACTCTCCCATTCCGACCTCCTCGGCCGACGTCAGTTTCAGTGCTTCTGACTTCAAATCAAGAACCCCAAACTTAGACGACCCAGTAGTAATCTCATTAAGTATGGGAGAACTGACTGTCAAAAAGGTGTTACTCGATCCAGAAAGCAGTGCAGATGTCTTGTTCTACTCCACGTTCAAAAAGATGCAATTAAGCGATAAGTCACTACAGCTATCAGCAGGAGAACTAGCAGGTTTCTCGGGCGAAAGAGTCCCCATATCAGGTTATGTCTGGATGAGGACGACATTAGGAGAACACCCAAACTCCAAAATACTGGACATCCAATTTCTAGAGGTCGACTGTGTTAGCCTTTACAATATCATTTTGGGACGTCCATCCCTTAACTCTTTCGGAGCCATTGTTTCCACCATTCATTTGTGTGTCAAGTTCCCTTTGTAGGATGACAGAATAGCAACAGTCCACGCTAGCCACAAGGAAGCCAGACAGTGCTACAATGCAAGCTTAAAAAAGATCGAAAAGGAAGCCATTCCGAGGATTAATTTAGTATACAATTCGGAGCACATCCCGCGCCTGACCGAAATGGACCCTAGGGACGATCATAGTCGTCCTTCTCCAATAGACGATCTCGAAAAATTAGATTTAAATACAGAAAATCAATACACTAACATCATTTCAGCTTTTTTTGCAGAAACAAAACAACATCTGAAGAGCATTTTGAAAGCCAATGCCGATTTATTTGCCTGGACCCCAGCTGACATGCCAGGGATCGATCCAAACTTCATCTGCCACAAGCTGGCAGTCAACCCCAACGCCCGACCTATAAGACAGAAAAAACGCAATTTGGGAACTGAAAGAAGAAGTGCAGCAGCAATAGAAACACAAAAACTACTCGATGTGGATTTTATCAGAGAAGTTCGGTTTTCTTCCTGGTTAGCAAACATCGTCATGGTCAGAAAAAACTCAGGAAAATGGCGAATGTGTGTGGATTTCACAGATCTGAACAAGGTTTACCCAAAAGACTCGTATCCATCGCCAAACATTGACAGACTTGTAGACAACACCTCATGTTACAAAGTGCTGAGTTTTATGGACACCTACTCTGGATACAATCAGATCCAAATGCACCAAACGACGAGGACAAGACAACATTCATAACCGACCAAGGTAACTTTTGTTATAAAGTAATGCCCTTCGGACTAAAAAATGTAGGTGCCACTTATCAGAGACTAATGGACAAAATATTCAAAGAACAAATCGGAAGAAACATTGAAATCTATGTTGATGACATGGTTGTCAAGTCCAGCTCAAAAGAACAGCACAAAGCCGACTTAAAAGAAGCCTTCCAACAACTCCGAACACATAACATGAGATTAAACCTGGAAAAATGTGCATTTGGTGTACAGAGGGGGAAAGTTCCTCGGATTTTTGTTAACAAACCGAGGCATAGAGGCCAATCCGGATAAGTGCCAAGCCATCTTAAATATGTAATCACTAAAGACGATTAAAGAAGTACAACGATTAACAGGATGCCTGGCCGCCTTATCAAGATTCTTACCAGCCACAGCAACAAGATCCTATCATTTCTTCAAGACCATGAAAAAACCAGAAAAATTCATATGGACAAACGATTGCAAAAAAGCATTTTCTAAATTTAAACAAATCTTGGGATCACCGCCTATATTGAAGAAACCAAAGCAAGGTAAACCACTACTACTGTTCCTTTCAATTTCAGCTAACACTGTCAGTTTTGTGCTTGTAACAGAAATAGGGAAAGAGCAACACCCAGTATACTTTGTAAGCAAAGTCTTACAAGATGCCGAACTAAGATATCCAACAATAGAAAAACTAGCATTCGGTTTGGTGATTACAGCTCGGCGCCTGAGGCATTACTTCCAGACACATCCGATCATAGTCTGCACAGGTCCCCCTACGACAAATACTATAAAAACCAGACTTAGCGGGACGGATGACAAAATGGGCAATTGAGCTCTCTGAATTTGACATATCATACCAGTCAAGATGATCACCTAAAGCTCAAGCCTTAGCCGACTTTGTGACAGAATTCACAGACAAAGAAGAGCACCCCAAAGTATGGGAACTATATGTAGATGGAACGTCAAACGAAAATGGATGCGGGGCGGGAATCCTTTTGAAGGACGAGGAAGGGGTCCAGGCCGAGCAGTCGATCAAATTCCTCTTTCAAGCGACAAACAACCAAGCCGAATACGAAGCTTTACTGGCAGGCCTACGACTGGCCAAGGAAGTAGAGATCTCCAACCTAACTGTACACTGTGACTCACTACTTGTGGTACAACAGGTAAACGGCCAATTTCAGGTACGAGATACAATCTTAAAAAAATATTTAAACTCGATCAAATCCCTAATAAAGTCTTTTCAAAATTTCGAAATACTACACATACCTAGAGATCAAAACTACAGAGCCGATATTTTATCAAAACTAGCCACACATAGGATAACTGAACAAACGGATAAGCTGCACCATATTACACTAACAGAAACTAGCTTAGATGCAAAATCAGTTTTTAGTATCTCACAGGAGGAAGAAGATTGGCGAAAAATATTCATCGCATACTTAACAAATGGAGAGATACTAGAAGGCGAGAAACCAAGGGCGTTCAGATACAAGGCAAGCCAGTATACTCTACTGGGAGCCGAGCTATACAAACAAGGAATCTCCAGACCTCTCCTGAAATGTCTTGGGCCAGCAGAAGCAGAAACCACCATGAATGAGTTACATGACAGAATCTGTGGGAATCACACTGGAAATAGAAGCCTAGTTGCGAGAATACTACGAGATGGATAGTACTGGCCGACGATGAAAAAAGATTGTAGAGACAAGGTACAAAGCTGTGACGCGTGCCAAAAATGCGCGCCACTTATCCACAACCCAGCCGAACTCCTACATACATCAACCATCAGTTGGCCTTTCCACAAATGGGGGATGGATATACTCGGACCATTCCCAGTCTCTACAGGACATGTAAAATTTTTACTAGTAGCTATTGATTATTTCACGAAATGGGTGGAAGCACAACCTCTTGCAAGGATCACGGCCGAAAAGGTACAAAATTTTATTTGGAAATCAATCATATGCAGATTTGGTTTACCTAGAGAAATCGTATATGATAATGGTAGGCAATTCACGGATAAAAAAATTGCATCATATCTCACAGACCTGCATATCAAACACCACTTCTCCTCTGTCGAGCACCCACAAACAAATAGGCTCGCAGAGGCAGCTAACAAAGTCATCTTGCAGGCATTAAAAAAGAAATTAACAGATGCTAAGGGACGATGGGCTGAGCTCATACCAAAAGTACTATGGAGCTATAACACAACACCTCACACAACGACAAATGAAAGCCCATTCCGACTAGTATACAGCGCAGAATGTATGATACCAGTCAAAATCAGCCAAGGATCCAGTAGAACCAAATACTTCAACGAAAGAGACAACTCAGAAGATAGAGCAACCGAGCTCGACCTAATTGGCGAAGAACGCAGCCTAGCCGAACTAAGACAGCAAGCAATGCAAGCAACGATAAGGAAGCAGTATAACAAAAGAGTAAGACCGAGAATACTACAAGAAGGAGACTTGGTCTTGCGACAAATGGAGGAAGTCCGAAAACCACCAGGACAGGGGAAGTTAGCCGCGAATTGGGAAGGACCTTTTCGAATTTCTAAAGTTATCGGAAAGGAAGCATACTGCCTGGAAACATTAGAAGGAACGCCCCTCCCCAACACTTGGAACATTTCATCACTAAAAATGTACTACAGTTGAATCTTTTCAATACAAATATGAGCTGGCCAGGTACTCTTTTTCCTGATCACGAGGTTTTTCCCTAAGGAGGGTTTTACTTGGACGGGTTTTAACGAGGCCGACTACCTCATATGTCAAAACAAGTCCAATAAAGATCAATTTTCAAATTATCCATGCATATAACCAAAAACAACGCAGAATGCATGTCTATTAAACAAGCCTCACGAATTGATAACAAAAAATAACAAACCGACTCTATGAAGTCGGAAACGACAATTGAGCAAGCAAAGGAATATCTATTAGACAAAACAACTAGCATACAAAGGCTAGTGCAAATATCCACAAGTCAAAAGCTGACAACAACAAGTCGGAAGTAAAGTTCAAAACACTCCAATTAAAACGAAGAATCACAAAACAACATAAAAATTCTTTATCAATGAGGAGGAACACTTTCGGCCTGATCTTCAACACTTTCATCATCAGCAAGGTGACCGTCAATAACAATTTTCGCCACATTGAGCTTCCCGACATCAAAATCCGGGGAGAACAATGAAACTTGGCTGACAGCACAGCACGGTCAAACCCAGCAATAATCATGTCCATCTTTTCCTCCTCAAGCTCATTCAGACGATCAGTCATTTCACCTTTAACCTTGTCATTTTCCTTGAAATCAGCCTGGAGCACTCTAATTTGCTCCTGAAGACGCCCCACCTCGTCTTCCTTTTCTTTCTTCAGCAATTTGTTCTGCTCATTCAGATCCACCACTTCATCCTCTTTCTCCTTCATCTTAGTGGTCACATCGACAATAACCTTTTCCTTTTCTTTCAACAAACATTCACAAAACACAGCTTTCTCGATCATAACCTGCTGTTCGGAACTCAAAAGCTCGGTTGTGCGACCAACGCACAATAATCGAGAAGCAACAATCTGCATGATCACAGATTTTAATATAACTATACAAACTAAACAAGAACGGAAGGAAAATCGGCAGAAAGGATACCTGAATAAATTTGGCCATCCCCTCTAGCCCTACGCGACGAGTGAAAACCATGTCACCAGGATACTGAGAAACACGATCTGCAAGCTCTGAAAGGGGGAATTGGTCGCTCCAAAGTGAATGCGAACTAGCACCAGGTAGAAAATCATGCATACGGCGTTGCCGCTTAAATACAGACTTCGCAGCAATATTCTGATCGCCCTCAGAAACCATCTCCAAATACCTATCGGATTCGGTCCTTCTCCATTTTGGGGAAGGGGGAGCCTGAGCAGCAGAAAAAGTAGCATCACTATCCGTATCCTTCACCAGACCAGAAGCGCTACCACCCTTTTCAGTTTTCTTCTTCAAATAAGCTTGGAATTTAGCCGAATTAAGATTTGGCAACTTACTACCTACAACAAAGAAATCCGAAGATTAGCAAAATACGAAGCCAAAGAGAACATAAACACAAAATTTCCAGTTACCTATATACAATTACAGCCCATTCATGTCATTTTTCGCCTCAAATTTTAATAGGTCGGGGATACACAAACATTCCCTCTCAGCAAAATTCTCAATAAGATACTCTAGTAGACAATCCTCTTCCTCACTCCTCTCATCAACCTCTAGAATTTGTAAAGGCTCCAAACACCAAAACAAAGGAAATTTCTCTATCATCTTATCATCCAGATAAAACGGATATACAGATTTTGACGACCGAACTTTGACAAATATTGACTTGAAATTTTTAAAAAAAGACTTATACAGCAAAAATAGGGAGCAACCAGGAAAACTACTCAAACAGACCCACAACCTTTTGCGAACCCCTTTAGATTGAAACAGAGAAAAGAAAACATTCAACGAAGGGGGAAAGTCAAGAAAATTCATCAGAACCTCGAAGGCTCGCAAGAAGGCCCACAAGTTTGGATGCAACTGCGATGGGGGCACAGTTCAACTGGGTCAAAACCCTACACTCAAAATCCGAGAAAGGTAAACGCACACACAACTCAGTCAAACAGGGACATACATATAAAATTAGCTCTAGTCTCCCCGCCTCTCACAAACCCGTTCCTCACTAAAACAGGGGAGCAGCTCAACACGAACATTCGACCCAGCCCTAACAAACCCCTCAATACCCAGAGAATGAATAGACTCAGGATCACAAAATGAAGAAACATGAGTCTTCACATCATCGTGAACCTAATGATAAGGGATATCCTTATTTACTTCGACTACCTTAATCTTCTCTTTCTCTTTTTGTCTAACTATTTTTTCTTTGAGGATTAGTAAGAAGGGAAGAAATAAAACAAAACAGAAGAAACTAAGAGACAGGAAACTAACCTCTGAAAGACATGACTCCTGGGAACTAACCACACTTTTTTTTTGGCAAACTGAAATTATGTTCCGTTAAGGATACAGGTTTAATTGCAAGTCCACTATCTTAGTGGGAAGTGGAAACAACAGCAATCACGCGCCCAAATGCAAAACGGTTCGATTCTAATATAGTAAAACCAAGCAATTTATTACAGCCCAGTTTACAAGGTAAAAAGATCAATTTACTTTCAAATCAATTTCATCTTTACTTTCAGTTTTTTTAAAAAAACAAACAATTTTTTAAAAACCCAAGCATGACACGCGCATTGAACTTGGGGGCTCTAAAATATCTTACTACGCCGAGGTATAAAACATAACAATAAGCTTAACTTGCTGCAAAAACACCAAGTCAAGCTTGGGGGCTGTGTACTGCACCTTCATAAAGTCAGATAAGATCGAACAATACCTTGGCTCAACGAATCAATTCAAGCAAATCCCATCCCGCAGATCTCGGATTCAAACCTTCCCACTCAATCTCGGACTACAACAAACAAGAATCACGGAGACTAACGGACCACTAAACGAGCAAATCACGTTATAAAGCCAGGTCAAGGAATTAAACAACACACAAGAAAAAGAAACCTAGTACACTCATCGAGACATTATTCATTCTCATCCACTTTTACTCAATCTTTTACTCTACTGACTTGGGCGTCGGAGTCCCTTTTGCAGGTACCATGCTCGAGTCCAGATTCTTGAGGATACAACCCAACCAGCTTAGATCGCCGAGCTTATCTCAACTGATAGGAAACTGACGTACAGCTCAACACCGGTATCCAGACAAGAACAGGTTATATTTTTTTATTTAAGTTTGTAAGTGTAACAGTCCAGACCACCCGCTAGTACGATATTGTCCGCTTTGACACACAAGGTCTCACGGTTTTGCCTTTGACGATAGGGATGCTAGCCGAAGCCCCCCACACTCACTCGTCAAAACGCATCATGCTAGGGAGAGGTATCCACACCCTTATAAGGCATGCTTCGTTCCCCTCCCCAACCGATGTGGGACCTTACAATCCACCCCCTAAGGGAGCCCAGCGCCCTCGCTGGCACAACGATCTGGGTTCTAGCTCTGATACCATCTGTAACAGCCCAGACCACCCGCTAGCACGATATTGTCCGTTTTGGCACACAAGCCCTCACGGTTTTACCTTTGACGATAGGGATGCCAGCCGAAGCCCCCCACACTAACTCGTCAAAACGCGTGATGCTAAAGAGAGGTATCCACACCCTTATAAGGCATGCTTCGTTCTCCTCCCCAACCGATGTGGGACCTTACAGTAAGTATGAAGTATGGATACTTTGCTACGTTGTCGTGTTTATATGTCAGATATATTTTGGATACACTACTCGTAAACTTTTGTATCTTTTGTGACAAACCGTGACTTAATAAAAGATAAAAGGTTTTTTTCTGACACATATAAATACTATCACATGTCAGTATGTTCAGTCTTATTTTTAATATATATTCTTGTAGTGAATTTAAAAATGATACATATTATTATTTATTAAAAGAAAAAAATATTTTAAATACATTATATAATTAAAAAATATTAAAAATAATTAAAAAATATTTTGTTTAACAAGAAAAGAATTATACTTTACACTTTCAACTCAAATTTATATGAAGTTTAGCTCGTGTATATATATATATATATATATATATATCTTTTGAAAAATATGTACATATTATACATTCTATCTCTTAATATTTTTAGGGATTAATATTTAAAGTGATTTTTAAACACAATAATTTAATTTAATCTCTTAAAGATTTAATGTTTAATTTTTTCTCTGATTAAAAATATTTTTAAATATTAGCGAAGTTAAACTTTCTGTTAATTTTTACTGATCTGTAGTATAAGATAAAAATCATCATTTATTACATTTTTGTGATACATGATATTTAAGGATAACAAAGTTAAATCTAACCTAATTTTCATGTATACTTTTCAAAATTAAATTAAAATGTTGAATTTTTAAAAGAAAGAAAAAACAAATTAAATTATATATATTCTTTCAGGATCAAAATTAACATACATTATTTTTATTATGAACTATAAAAAAGTTGACCCTTATTAAATAAGAGAGAATAATATCGTTACTAAAATTAAGAGATAAAATACATATACACTATAATATAGGAGGAGTAATAAATTACAAAATTTTCAATAAATATCAATAATATTGCAAGTATCCTTGTCTTATTCAAAGAATTATGCCATGGACAACATAATTGATAACATAGACATACATTATCACTTTCAATATATCTTGATTTAATTATGTTGATCACAATTAGTATTCATTAAACGCTCATAACTTTAGTAGTTTGATCAGTTACCTAAGGTATAAACAGTGACGGACCCATTCATTAAAGTCTTGGGGCATTTGCCCCCCCCCCCCCAATTAAGTTCTTATATATATATATATATATATTGTAATATATGTGTATTTGCTCTTATATTTAAAAAAATTATTTATGCGTTAAAAAATTTTATATTATTAAATATTAACATAACAACAAAAATTATTGTATTATATAAATTTAATTTATTCGTATTAAAAAATTAAATTTACTCATAATAAAAAACAAACAAACAAAATATAATAATAATAATAATAATAATAATAATAATAATAATAATAATAATTATTGCCACTCTAGCCAATCATCAGTTAATTAAGTAAAGCTAAGTTTAACTTTTCAAATGTAAAAGATATTATTAGTATTTTTTTAAAAATTATTGATTTTTATTATTTTATTTATTTAATTTTAGTCTTACGTATAATGTTATTTTTGTTGAAAAATTTTTTATCATAATTTTTATAGAGTATCAATTTTGTAATTAAATAATAAAAATTGAATGATTAATTAAAAAAAAGCCATTTGATTATTTAGATCAAATTTAAAACAATTATGATTGTTTGGTTTGAATTTTTGTTTTTTTATTATTATATTTTTTATCTCTCACAATTATATATTGAGATTTGAGATGTAATATTTTTTTAAACATAATATATAATCTGGTTGGTACGAAATATTTGATAAGGTACTAATATTAAATATTAAATGTAATATTGTCAAAATATTGAAATAAGAAAAAAATACTTCTTAATTAATATGCTTTTTGATATATTAATTAAAGTATTAGAATTTTGTTAATATACTTAATTTATGATATATAAATATATTTAACTTAATTTTTTATATACTAATTTTGTCTCATTAATAAGATTTTCTGGTCCGTCACTGGTTATATACTTATATAAAAATATGTTTTAAATAGATGTTGAACCAAATACCTCTCATTAAATACAAAAGATCCTTAACCCATAAAAGAAGATCATTAATTGATAATTTAATATATGTTTTTTTACATAAAAATCAAATTTATTTTAAATTATTTGTATCTTTTTTATAATCCGCAGGTAGGATCGGATACCCACGAATTAACAAAGGATAGAGTTAGAGTTGAGATATTCTCACCCCACAAGTAAAGTAAGATTAAATTTATATAAAAATCTTAACTTGCGAGTAGAGATAGAGTTGGATCCAAACCCTACCCTATCTTATTTATTTATTTATTATTAATGATAGTGATTGTTCATGTGTGGGCCTAAAAAATATAAGTCCAGCTCATATTTCTTCTGGCACGTAAGATAAGTATAAAATTTGGCCGCTTAAAGTCAGCTTAATAGTTCCCCATTCAATCGGATTAACTTAAATAGGACTCTCTAAAACTGCATCTAACCCGATTTGGAGAGCAAGTCAAACACTCTCCCACTACTTCGATTATCGCCATCTAAATGGTAACCAGCCTAAAACATGGGATAATTTGAGAATAATCACCTATAATCTTCAAAGGTCATCTCTAAAAAAATAATTAAGTTCTATATTATTACTTTATAAATACCTTAACGTTTAAATATTTTTCAATTTAGTCTCATTAAAAAATTTGGTTAAACTCTTGTTAACTTAACCATTAAAATATTTTGTAGATACTTTTATCACTGTTCAGATAAAAACATTGAATAAACTACCGTCCTAGCAAAAAGTCAAAATAGAACCTTTACTCATAAGAATTTGGACCTTATGTCTAAATCCAAATCAACCTTTGTTTTAGGTAATATCTCGGAACAATGATTATGTTTTCTTTTTTTTTTTTGGACATGATGGTAATTATGTGTGATCGGTTAGAAAATCTTTTCTTTTTTTTTTTTTTGGGTTTGAACAAATTCAGTTTTGTTGATACATGGCTTTTTTGGGTCAGAGTAGCTCGGTGTTTCAAATAGTAAACTAAGGAAATGGGTAGCAAATAGCAATGGAGACCCAATTAATCATGGGCCCAACCTGACTACGAGTATACCATCACATCTGTCAACTTTTATCATTGGCCTAAAAGTTTACCACAACTATTCTTTTATTTATTTATTTATTATTATAGAAATATTCAAGAATATGGGCAAATATTCCAGCAATTTTTTCAAGAGCAATATTATTATCTTTCTAAAAACAAAAGAGAGTGATATTACTTGTATATTATAGAGTAGGTATGATAATTACGAAAAGAATTTGTACTGAGTATGCCATATAGTTTGATACACATTTCTTCTTCTTTTTTTTTTGTGGGGGTAAAATTATGAGTATTATTAGACAAATTCATATACATGACTTCTTGATATGTGGCACAGGGGAACTATTTGACACCAACAAGACCAACAAGACTCACTTGTAAATTTAAAGAATTTGTTTTTTTTTTTTTTCCGAAGTTACGAGTGATAGTCGAATTCGCGACCTCTAAGTAAGTATGGAAACATTATGCCATTTGAACTATAACTCATTGGTAAAGAATTTGCTTACTGGAATAAGAATAGTATCAAAATCTTATTAAAAAAACATTTTAATACACCAAATTCTCATGTATCATGTTAATACTTATTTAGTATTATTAACAATTCATGCAACATTTTTTTGGATAAACACCATTCCTGCTATCATAAAAGAAACAATTTGCATAGAAAAAATTTGTATTTGGCAATTTCTACGGATGAAATAACTACTTGTGGATAGAAAAAATTGGTCATAACTGCTGTGAGAGAGTATTGTAAGAGGTATTCGTATAGCATATTATATTAGTACTAGTTGTGGTGATTATTAATTATGGGCGTGACTCTCACATTTGTGGGATGAGAAAATTAACCCAAAGTTAGTAACACAGGGATTCACTACTTGCCCTGTGTTTCCGCGTAATGAACCTTATTCAATTCTAGGCACCAAAGTTGTGAATGTGAACCCACCCCACCCATTATTAACTAATGCTTTTCTGTTCTCTTTTCTCTCTCTCCACTCTCCTTCCTCAGCTTCTGCTCATAACAAACAAACATAATGTCTAGCAAGTCCCCAGACCCTCAACATTTCAGTGACTATGGCTTTGACCCTCAAATCAACTATCTCCAAGTAAGCACTATCAAAATCTCTATTTTATTTTAACACCACAATGCAATAATTACTATTATTTTAAATTTTTTTTTAACTAAACCAGGTTTTGGAGGAAGCCATGAAGCACAAGCGTGACACATCTTCATCTTCATCAAGATCCATAGACTCCATACACTTCAAGCTTCAAAAGCCCATTTCCAAGGATCATGACTCAAGGACCAGCAGGCTTCACAAGCCCGCCAAGAAGAAGCGCTGGTGGAGAAATGCCCTCTTCTTCTTCAAGTTCAGGTGGGCCCACCACCACCATAACATCAACAACGTTAATGATGTTCACCAGGCCCGGGCCAGGGCCTTCAGGGCCTCAATGTCAGGCCCGGTGTACTTGACGGAGAGCAGAAGCGGGTCCTCCTCCCCTTACTACCGTACTGCCAGGCGGCCGTCCTCTGGGCCCCTGGCCGGAACCATGATGCCGCCGGCGAAGGGTGACGTGGAAACACCTTACCTGAGCCTGAGGGACCTGAACATGGAGCAGCAACAACTCCAACAGAGGGTGTCCACCTCAGCCAAGCCCATATACTTGGTCACGTAATAATTAATAATAATAACACACTAATTAGGTTGTTCTCCTTACAACTTTGAAAAATCTAATGTCTTAATAGTTAGCTAATATTAACGGGCAGGGTTTAGCTCTCTGGATTCTTGATGATGTCTCTTGCATTTATGTTAGTTTGGTATATTTTGGCTGAAATAATTGTGATATTTTTACTCACATTATTATTTCGTTTCCTATATGCATTATTGTCTCATTTTAGATCCATTTTTGTGTCTCTTAATCTGTATGTATGTATTGTATTCAAACTATCAAATGCATATTGAGTTAAATTAATATTCCAGAAAAGTGAATACAAAGATCATCTTTCAATTGTTTGGTTTGATACATTGGGGGAAAGGCCGAATCCTCCTTTTTGTGTTTGTGACACTTTTATTAGGGGGAAAAAAAATTAAAAAATCAATATGCAAAGTGGAAAGGAAACTGAGCTCTCGTGCTTTTGACCAAAAGTCCCACTTTCTTTTTTGTTGTTTTTCCTTTTCCTTTTTCTTAAGCTAGTCTAGTAATCTAGTTTGTTAACTAATCTTGTTGGATCTGTTATGAAGTATAAAAAAATGATTTTGTGAATTATATATATACCTGTTTCTACTCTCTTGTATCTTTGTCCTTAAAAAGAGGATCATGCCTATTGGATAGTTTAATATAGTTTGTTGGTAGCTGCACGTTACTAATATAGCGCCAAGGTTTGTGTCCGTTAATTTGGACCCATCTGGAAATCTTAGAGTCTAGACAGAGACTGAGTTACACTGTCACAACCCCCAAGATCCAATCTAAGTTTAGCGTTGTTTTTTTCTTTTTGTTGCCCATGTTATTTCCCATTTCATGTTACAATGGATTAATATTTCGTACTTTGAATTTTATTTAAAAATTTATTATTGGTTATAAATTACTACATATATAAAATAGAATTTAAATATTAATACTTATTTAAATAGATGAATAAATTAATTAATTAATCAACTAAATTGATTTTTTTTTGTTATACAACACATTTACACACACATCTCTAGGGGTATATATAACCTGACCCGACTCGATCCGAACACTCTAGGGGCTAATTTAGTGTGATTTCATCGGGTCTAGGATCGGGTAAGGGTTTCAAAAATATATCCAGTCATTATTTCGGGTCAGGTCTGAGCCATAGCTTGGGTCATCCGAACTCGACCCGGTAGCCCAGTTATCATACACAATTAATATTTTTGCGTTATTAGTGATGGATGATGGCTAATCTTATGTAGAATTTAAATATTGTAAACCTTAATATTTTGTGTTATTAGTCATTATAAGATTATAAGTTAGTTTTTTATATTTAAAATATATAAGACTTTAGACTAATGCATAATATTGTGTTATTTGTATTGATTTAAATATTTAGTGATATTAGACAATATTAGTATTGATTATGGTTATGCTTTAATTTTAGAGAATTGTTGGTTCTTGTTATTTTTTTAAGTGAATTTTACTATAAATAATGGTTGGAGATTAGGTGATTTTTACATGCTAAAGACCCAATTTTCACTCAACTCGAAAGTGCGTAGGTTTTATCGAATTTAGGAATAAATCCGGTCTGAATTAAGCCAAACCCGATGTGGCTCGACCCGTGTACACCGCTACATATCTCATCACATACACACTAACCTAACAATTACACTAGAATTCGAAGCTGGTGTGGCTTCATCTGAGTTTAGCCATTTAACTTTGCCTTGGGGCGTCGGGGGTTCACCATAGGGCCCAAAAGACAACGTTTAACAATGTGCACAAAAAGATGGGAAAGCTGCCACTAGCCCACAATTTATATTATTTCTATCTTGTATATTAAATTTACACGCCTTTTTTAGTTTTTTCATTGGATGAAAAATTATGTTATACTTATATTCAATAAATCGTATAAGTTAGAAAAGAAACTGAAAAAATTCAACTACTAAAGAACCATGAAAAAAGAGAGAAAGATGGAGGATTCAAGAATGGTTTGTGTAGTTCTTTTAATGTTTGAAATCTGAGTACGAGTTAATGTATTTATAGCTTTCTTATTGAGTTATTGAATCACATGAGTTACTAAAGAAATTGAATGTGAAATTAATGCGCAAAATGAAAAAAAAAATGCACTAAAATGGACAGTTATAAATTAGTATTTGAACAATGCTATAAGACCAACACAATTTATTATTTTCAATAACAGTTAGTCAGTAATAATATTTCAAAATGTTGGTTAAAAAAATAGTGATAAACTATTAACTAAAGATATTAAACTACTGATAAAAATGGTGAATAATATAAATTAAAATTATTGGCTTTAAAATTTTCTCTTTTATATGATATAAAAATATAAAATAATCCTAGTTTAATGGTTAAGACTTAAGAGTTGTGTTTAAATTTCATAATTTAAGTGGACTGGATTTTGCCTCCGCCACAATAACCACTTTGGAGTTATTTATAGTCAGCCTAATTTATCTAAAGTTAGACCTAGTCATTATATATCTATAAATTTATAGAATAAAAATAAATTTAAAATAGTAAAAGAATATGTTTCATGAGCTATATATAATAAAAAATATTTTTTTAAAAAATATATATCAAAATTTTTCACATATCCCTATTATACGACCTATATTTCATTGTCAAAGGGAAATACCAAAGTAGTAAAGGTTGGCAAAGTATTTGATGGAGCTTTATAAGAGAGTTCCATCAAATGAAATCGTGCAAAATATTTATAAAATTGTTCTAATTTACTATATATATATATTGTCAATAAATATTTTACATATTTTTTATTAACTCCTCCATCAATGGTCATACTTATGTTATCACTCTTCAACATTTTTTTTTTCATTTCTTTCGTTCCCATCATATCTACCATTATTTTATATCAACCATCATTTTAACTCTGCATAACTTAATCTAAACACTACTACTACAAACTCGTAATTCTCAATGTTATTTTCACTAACCATACATTCTCTCTTCATTAATGCAACTGTAAAGAGTTATCTTCTCCTCTTATGATTCTCATAAGAGAATACCAAGATTCCTCTTTCTTTTTTCTATAACTTGAGGTCAATATTCAGATACTCAATAGCACTTATAGTGACTCTACCCATTGTTCTCGACAGGCACAAGAAATTATTCTCAACATCGGAAGCTAATTTTTTTAGATTTAGTGTCACAAGAAAAAAGCCGTTAAGCAACCACCACCTCCTCTAACCCCCTATTTTTTGACCTTTCTCTCTCTTCAACCTTCTCTCTACTACGCTGCACCCACCCTCTTTGCAAGCCTCAAATTCATAATTTAACCTCTACTACGCTTCAACCGGGTCTTTCTACCTTGGTAACAAATATTTTTGGTAGTTCAATCAAATAATGTATAATAGTAGGTTTTTAATTAATGTCTATGAGTCTCTATTCAAGCCATGTGTATGCTGGTTCTAGAAATTAAGTAGAAACAAATATTGTTGTTTCGTTTAAAAACTTCTTGTTGATAGAGGGGTTATTAAAAAATTATATAAAATATTGTTGACAATGAGTATATAAAAAAATATAAATAGATCTATTATACATTTAAGTATTATTGGCATCCATATTTAACCAAGTAGTAGACTCAACACAATAAAACTTACTCTTATTAAAAGAGCGCGATTATACGCGCGGGGTTTTACATTATCGTCGTCGTCATCGTCGTCTTCTTCTTCTTTGCGTCCTCCTCCTCCTTTTTCTCCTTCTTCTTTGCGTTTCTTCTTCTTCGTATGTTTTTTCTTCATCTTCATTCTTTTGTTACTGCTGATGCTATATTTTTTTCTTTTCTTCCTTCTCTCCTTGGTAATTTTACAGCATTATGTATTTCTTCTTCTTCTTTGTTTGATTTTTCTTCTCTTTTTCTTAATTTTATTCCTCTCTAGAGAATGAAACAAGAAGAACTATATTAAAATGAAATAAAAAGAAGATGAAAAAGAAAAAAAAAAGAAGAAGAATAAATAGTAGAAGATGAGAAGAAAGAGTTTTGAATTGTACAGAATAACGAGACCAAATGCACCTTAATTCACTCAGAAATAAAACGAAATTACATCCAAAATGAACCAAAAATTAAATTTTGAATGAATCGAAGTTACTTGATGATGACGATACACAAACAAACTCGTTTCAAAACAAGCACAGACCAAGTGCACCTTATTTAAATCTAGAATGAACTGAAATTACTTAATGATTGCGTTCAAAAACAAACACACAAACAAAATAGAATGATAAAAAAATTTCTCAGAAAGAAACCGAAATTACATCTAGAATGAATCAAAAATTAAATTCAGAATAAACTGAAATTACTTAATGATAATGATACACAAACAAACTCATTTCAAAACAAGCACAGACCAAGTGCACCTTATTTAAATCCAGAATGAACCAAAATTATTTAGTGATTGCATTCGAAAACAAGCACACAAACAAAATTGAATCATGAACAAAAACACATCCAAATTCATCAAAAAATTTTGCAATATTATGCGTTTCTTTTTCTTTGTTTGATTTTATCATGTTTTTATTATTGTTAAGAGGGTAAAATAAGAAGAATTATGAGAAGAAAAAATAAGTAGGAGAAGATGAACAAGACAAGAAGAAGAAGAACATGATGAGGAGTTTTGAGAAGTTTTTTTTATTCTTATTTCTTTTTTTTTGTTTGATTTTTTTCTCTTTTTTCTTGATTTTATTCCTCTCAAGAGAGGATGTCAGGAGAAAGAGTTTTGAATTATGCAGAACAACGAGACCAAATACACCTTAACTCACTCAGAAATGAACCAAAATTACATTTAGAATGAACCGAAAATTAAATTTCGAATGAACTAAAATTACTTAATGATGACAATACACAAAAAAATTTGTTTCAAAACAAGCACAGACCAAATACACCTTATTTAAATCCAGAATGAACCAAAATTACTTAATGATAGTGTTAAAAAATAAGCACACAAACAAAATTGAATGATCAGAAATTCACTCAGAAATGAATTGAAATTACATCCAAAATGAGCCAAAAATTAAATTCTAAATGAACTGAAATTACTTAATGATGATGATACACAAACGACCTCGTTTCAAAACAAGCACAGACTAAGTCAATTTTGAACAAAAATACATCCAAATCAATTTTGGATTAGACAATGTCATCAATATAGCAAAATTCGATGATAACGATAACAGTAATGGTGATAACGAAAATGACGATATGTATTAGAAGAAGACGACAATGACAATAACGATGATGATCATGATGACGATGATATGATGGATGAGATGGATGATAAGGAAGAAGGAGAAAAAGAAGAAGACATAGCATCAAGAGTGAGTGAATTTGAAACAAGAAGAAGAAGAAGCGCATGAATTTAAAAGACTTAATTGGACTTGATTGGTTAAATCACTTGAATGTGGAGCTTTATTAAAATACAAAGTAGTTGAACAGGATAATTTTGTAAAATATTTTGCGTAGCTCCATTGGATGGAACCCTCCTATGAAGCTAGCTCCTGGGATTATGGAAGAATAAGGGTTAGTGAGGCTGATTTGGTGAAAGTAAACTCTAATATGGGTTGTTTAAATTGTAAGAGGCCCAATAGATGTGCTCAGCATAACAAAGAGAAGAGGTATGGTATGGGCCAATACCAAACAAGCCCAACTGATGGAACCGAGCCTAGAGCCCTGGCGGGTCGGGTAATCACAACTAGAAGTAATCCAGTGACGTTATACACGAATAGGAGAGATCAACAGATTCTTGTTGGGGATGGCCATTGCTTCGTTTGCGCCACCGGAATTTTGAGGTGGTGTGCGACGGTGGGTACATTGTTCTGCATATTCCTAAGTTTCCTTTGGCGGAGGTCGCGGGTGCAGGTGAAGGGCACTGCATGATCTTGGGAGAGAGGAAGGTGGAAGGTTCAGACCTTCGCACAGGGGTTGTTGAAAGAAAGGTTTTGGATTTCTAAAAGATTGAATATTGTTTCTTTGAAAAGGTTTGAACTTATTAACTATTGATTTTTAAAAGATTCATAAGGCAGCGATAATCACTGAGCTCGAAAATAGTTTTCTTATTAAATATCTTCTTATAACAACTCTGAAACTCCGTGGTGAGACCGTGTGGTTAGGTTCTCACCCTTCTACAGCTTTACCTTTTCAGAAATCGGATGAAGAAGCATTATGAAGAGTTATACTGCGTTTGGTTTATATGTTGTTGTATTAATTAGATTATTTTCTTCCCTCGCCTTTGTTATTTCAATTTTGTAAGAGGGGTAGGAGTTATATGTTTTATATGTATACTATATTATAAAATATTATGTAAGAAGTCTTGTATATGAATCTATGCCTGTTTTTTTTTTTAAGATAAAGTATTAATTTTCGGTTTTCAAAGAAATCAACGATACGGTGTCGAGTCAAAGGCTCCTATTTTAATATTAAGTATATAAAGTAGTCGTAATACTTCTTTCTATCAGAGTGGCGCAGTCGGAAGCATGACATTCTGGTAGTGAGGGTTTTACATTATGGTAGAGTCCGCGAGGCCCAACAGTGATGAGGAGAATGGTGGGGGAATAGGAGGGCAAGAAGCAAGATGGCTGGCTGTTGGTGTTGGTGACGGTGGCTGTGATGATCGTCAGGCAAAGGACGATGGTATGGAGAGTAGTAAAGTGCGAGGAGTTTGTCGAGCCATTATTGAGCTGAATGGTGACAGGAAGGAGTTGGTCGGAGGTGCCGGGCAAAAGGCGAGTCTAGTGACAGAGAACCGTTTAGCAAACAAAAAAAATGGTGTTGGGATGAGGACAATTTCTGATGAGGAACTGACAAAAAAAATATATGAGACTGGTGTAGAGGATGACACTATTAGCAAAGGGAAGGCAGGAAAAGAAATATCTAAGAATGAGCTAGGCAAGTTGAATAGATGTTGTGCCAGAGTAAGTGGGATTAATGTGAGTGGCAAGATGAAGACTGGAGCAAGCTTGATGAGGGATGATGCAGCGGAGGAATCAAATTTAGGGGGTGAAAACAATTTGCTGGAGGAAAATTTTTTCCAAGAGGAAAGGACTGTAAGGGACTTGGAAGACAATAAGCCGTACCAGGTAAAGCAAGGAGGAAGTTGGGATGAAGACTTGGATGAAAATAGAGTAGCTTGGGATTTGGCCGTGAAATTAGGAGATGTTCCTTATGATGAAGAAGAAGATATTACGGCTGCTCTTCAAGCTCAGAATGAAGTGATTGCACAAAAAAGAAAGCAAGCAAAACAAAAGGATAAAGTAAGAAGGAGTCGTCCTAAAAATCGGAATAAAGTGTGTAATACACTGTTTAAAAAATTTTTAGTTTTTGGAATGTGAGGGACTTAGGAGTGTTGGAAAATTGGATATGGTAAAAAAATTTAAGAGAAAAAATAGTTTGAACATGTTAGGATTAATAGAGACAAAGAAGAAGGTGGTTACTAAGTTTGATGTAGTGCAAATTTGGAAAAATGATGCGGTGGATTGGGAATTTGTGAGCTTGAACGATGCTTCTGGAGGTTTATTGTTAATGTGGGTGTAATTATCTTTAAGTTGAGTAATTGCTATAAAGGGGAGAGATGGTTGTGTGTGGAATGGGTGTTGAGGAACAATAATTTTAATTGTGTGTTCTACTTGGTGTACAGTGCGCATGCTAGAGGGGACAAACTGACTATATGAAAAGAGTTGAGTTTTATCTCTGGATTATGTCAAGTCCCTATTTGCTCCATGGGTGACATTAATGAGGTTGTGCAAGTGAAAGAAGGGAAAGGAGCTAGTATGTTAACAGCATCAACAGAGGATTTTAAAACTTGGATATAAGATATGGAGCTAATGGATTTAGATTTAAATGATCGGAAGTTTACTTGGTTCAGGGGCCAATCGTGCAGTTGCATTGAATGGGTTTTGGTTATCTTGGAATAGGTTGAAGAGTTTCCTAAGACGCAGCTGAAAGGTAGGCAAAGAGATTTATTTGATTAGTGTCCTTTGATTGTGGAAGATAGTAGAATGCGAGGGGGTCCAAGGCCGTTCTGAAGTTTAGATCATAGTTGTCAGAACCAAACTGGTAATCGAACCGGTAAGGTTACTGGATCACTAGGTCACTGGTTTAATCGGTGGACTACTGGTCGAACTGGTTAATTATATAAAGTTTAATTATTTTTTTATTATAAGTACTTTTATTTTGTTTTTATGAAAATAATTATCATTTTCAAATTTTAATACTTTATTAATTAGTTTATATGAGCTAAATACCAAATTAGTACCCGAAAGATTCTGGCACTAACAAAATGGTATCTAACTTTTGTTATTGACAAAATAGTTCCTAAAAAATTTTAAAATTTGACAAGCGTGTCTCTGAGTTTGCCGGAGCAAATCTTCAGCAAACACAATGCTGACATAGCCACCGTATGTTTGGTGACTTGCCAAACCACCCTAAACCCTAATCCCTCATCCCTCCCCAACGCACACTCCTCCTCCCTCTCCCTTCCCATCGCAACCCCCTTCCCTCCCTCTACCCAACAGACACTTCTCCTTCCCTCTCCCTCCCCATCACAGCCCTCCTCTCCCTCCGTAACACACTCCCCCTCTCCCTCCCCAACGGTTCCCCCTGTCACTGGCACTTTCACCGCTAGCACAGAACGTGAAATGATGAAGATGTAGGATCGTCAACGCCGTTAAGTTCAGCGATTTTGGGAACAACATACTTCCGTAGATATAAACCCTAGGGAAAATAGAAAGCTTCAAAGACGTTAACATCTTGCACGAGAAAATCACCTGAGGAATGTGAACAATATCGAATTTCACTGAGATACCTAAGTTGTAAACCTTATGCAAGATCGCATAATTGGCCATTCTTTTGAGGACGTGAGGCTCAATGCAACAATGGCGCTCAAAATCAAGGTTGAGGACGGTAGAGGAGGTGTCGCGGCGGGTGAGAAGCATGGAGACAAATTTCGTGAAGGTTTTGAAGGTCCAGAAGTGGAAAGAGTGAAGAGTGAGGGTTGGGAGAAGCTTCCAGAGATTCCTCCAGCGGCGCGAGAGGACGCAGGTTTGGATGGCGTGTTTGGTGTTCATGAAGGAGAGCGTGTGGAGGAGGACAAAATGGGGCAAGTCACTAAGTCTATCTTTGGGATTGCGTTTCAGTGTGCCTTGGTCTTTTGCTATTGGGCAAAAATGGCGTTTCGTATTCTGAAAAAGACGTTAGTGTCAGTTTCTCAGCTGGAGGGAGATCGGGGACGGGGTGGGGGACAGCTATACTGCTATGGCTGGCTATTGTTATTATAGCAAATCACCAATAAAACAAGAACTGGAACAACAAATCTGTAAGGAGAAGGGGAAACCATTTTCGGCGTGTGAGAGATTAAGGGGAGAATCGTTGAGGAGGGAGAGGAGGGGAGTGCGTTAGAGGGGGAAGGGTGGGGACTGCATTGGGGAGGGTAGGGTTAGGGTTGGAGAGGGTTTGCCAGGTCACCAAACTACGGTGGCCACGTCAGCATTGTGTTCACCGGAGATGTACTCCGGCGAGCTCGAGGGCATCCTTGTCAAATTTTAAAATCTTTTAGGAATTATTTTATCAATAACAAAAGTTAGGTACCGTTTTGTCAGCATCAGAATCTTTTGGGTACCGATTTGGTATTTACCTCTAGTTTATATTTATTATATTATTATAGGTTAAAACTCACATATAGTTGTTTTCATGTGAAGTTGATATTTAAGAACCGTTAGATGATTTGATAAGTTTGACTAAATATCATCTAACAATTTTCAACTATTAACTTCATATGAAAACAACTGCATGTGAGTCTTTACCTATTATTATATATATACTACAAGTATTTATTGAAAAAATAAATTGTGATTAATAAAAATTTTTTGTTTATCTTTTTAATTTGTGTATATTTAATAAAATTTATAGTTAAATAAAATATAATTGATTTTAAAATGAGTGACTTTAAAATTAAAATAAATTGAATATAAGTAAAATAAAAGATTATTATATATATATATAGTATAATTTGTATATATATTAGTAAGAAGCATTCCAGCTCAGTGGTATGATTATCCTTCTTGTATCCTTGGGGGCAAGGGTTCATACAGAGCACGGTAGACTTGCAGAAAGGTAGAGCGTCGTAGATTCGCCTTCAACCTTCAACTAAGAGGTTTGGTTCGGTCCAGTTCTCACCGAATTTGACCGCTTCGTATCGGTTCACTCCGAGTTTGACCAGTTCGTGCTGGTTATCTACCTTAAGCGGTTCTAATCTTCGACCGGACCGGTTTTAGATCCGGGTTTACCGATTTTGTGGTCAAATCAGCCGGTCCAATCCGATTTTAATAACTATGGTTTAGATTCTTGGTTCACACATAAGAGATTTCTCAGAATGGTAAAGGAGGAATGAAGGGGCTAGGAGAGCGTCAATTTACTGAAAATTTAAAGGCTTTAACAGTATCATTGAGTAGATGGTATAAGAAGAAGTTTGGTGATATTGATTTGAGGATAAACAAGCTAGAGGATGAGATCCGGAAGGTAGATGATATGTATAAACTCTGGGTAATTAGTAAATAATTAGTTAATAAATCTATTATTATTTTTTAAAAAAATAGAAAATTAAATTTAATAAGTTAGAAGGGTAGAAATAATTAAAATATGAATTTTGACACTAATTTCAAAGGTTTTGGCACAAAATTTGGCCAAACAGACCGAACCAAGCGAATCGAGCCCATAACGGGCCCAAGACCCAACCTAATAGCCTTTTAATGAAGAGCTTCAGCTCTTCTTCTTCCCCAATTCATATGGGTTTCACACTGAAGACACAAGGAGGGAGAAGAAGCCATAGCCAAACCCTTGATTGAGTTTCAAACCGGCACAACTTTTGATTTGGAGCTTCGATCACCGCACCGTTTGCGACCATGCAATCACGTCGAGCTCTACAAAACACACTGAACAAAATTGTTGGTAAGCCTTATTCTCATTCCTAGCTGTCCAACCCTTGAATTCGAAATTTATTGAGCTTTTGTGTTAAGATTTTGTGTAATTTTGGTGTTTAGGATCAAATTAATTTTGTGGACTTGCCGGGTCTTGTCCCAAACCTCCGTTGGTAAGGTGAGAATTCTCTAACACTTGTGTAATTGTTGGTATAGCAAATCCTATATTGATTTAGTGATATTTATATGGTATTAGATTGAAATCATGAGTTTTGGAGGCTAATTAGTGGTATTAAAAGCTTGAATTTGGGTCACGGTGGCTGAAATTCTATTTGTAGAGGCTTCGGAACTTTGGACACTTGAGGAATGGGAATATTGGTGGTGTTTCGGCATTAGGGAGAAATTGGCTAAGGTATGGTTTTGGTTTTTCGTAAATAATGTATAATGTAACGTGAAAACTTAGGCTAGGTGACCGTAGAATAAGTTGAACTACGTGAATATATTGAGGCTTAGTGGTTTCTAGTGATAATATTGAGTTATTATTAAAATATGATGATTATTGTTATGAATGAGGTTGGTGATAGTTAATGATATATTGTTGTTGATGATAATAAGTGATGATAATAAGAGTGTGTGGTAGGGTGTTACAATATGGCTAGTGAGAGAGTTTATGATGGAACTATGGAGGCAATGCAAAGAGGAGGGCCTTTGTTAGATTCTGTAAGAAATGGTATGTTAGGAAGGAAATATATTTGAAGCAGATGTCAAGGTCTCGACATGCTAAGCAAATGGATAAGAACACTAGATATTTTCATAACTTAGCCTCAGCAAGAAGATGGAGCAATCGGATTGACGCTTAGTGATAAATGGAAGATTGAAGAGGAATCAAGCAAGGATTAAGCTCGGCATAAGAGATTTTTACAAGAACTTGTATCATCAGGAAGTGTCACCTTTGATAAGTTTTCGTGATGGACTAGTTAATAAGATATAGGAAGAAGAGTCTGTAGAATTAGAGAGGTTGCCTTCAGTTGAAGAAATCAAAGATGCAGTTTGGGATTACAAGTCGACTAAGGCTCTTGGTTGTGACGATTACAATATGAACTTCATCAAGAAGTGTTGGGAGAAATTGGGTCTGAATTCACGAAAGTTGTTATAGATTTCTTTCAATTAGTTGAGTTACCAAGAGATTTTAATGTTACATGGGTGGCGTTGGCTTCGAAATTTGTTGAAGCTAGAAAGATTAAAGATCTTTGGCCGATTAGCATGGTAAGATGTATTTTCAAGGTCATATCAAAGGTGTTAATTCGGAGAATGCGGAGGGTAATGCTAGAATTAGTAGGAAAAACTCAGAGTGCTTCTGTGCAGGGGAGAAAGATACATGACAGGACTTTGATTGCGTGTGAAACTGTGCGGTGGCTGAAGGCGAGTAAGAAGAAATAGGCGATTATTAAGCTGGATTTTCAAAAAGCTTATGATAGAGTAAAATGAATCTTTGTGGATATTGTACTTCAGAAGATGGGTTTTGGGCAAAGATGGAGAGGATGGATTAAGGAATGTGTTTGTACAGCATCGATGTTGGTTCTGATAAATGGTTTGCCTTCTAAATCTTTTAATTAAGATGGAACGGGGCTTAAGACAAGGTGATCCTCTTTCTTTATTTCTCTTTGTTCTTGTTGTTCATAGGATGGTAGGAGAGATAGTAAGACATGGAAGGATTGCTCCTATGTTGGTTGGTAAGAATAATATTGAGTTGTCACACTTACAATTCGCGAATGACACCATACTTTTTTTCCCACAGGAAGAGGAGACTGTCAAAAACTATAAGCGACTTCTGTGGTGTTTTGAGTTGATGTCTAAATTGAATATTAATTTCGATAAATCTAGCTTGATTCCGGTTAATTGCAAACAAGAGTGGTTCCAAAGGATGTGTAAAGTTCTGGGGTGTAAAGAAGCTTCGTTGCCAGTCAAATACCTTGGTATCTCTTTGAGAGCGAATCTGATATTAGTCAAGATATGGAAACTGATAATTGGCAAAGTGGAAGACATACTCAATTTGTGGAAAGCCAAAGTACTTAATAAACCTGGTAAGGTGATTCTTATCAAATTTGTGCTGAATAGTCTGCCAGTTTACTACCTTAACTTATATAAGATACCCAAAGCAGTAGCAGAGAAGTTGATCTCTTTGCAGAGGAGGTTCCTGTGGAGTAGAAAAGATGGGAAGTAGGGGATAACTTTGGTGAAGTGTGAAATTGTGCAAGCTCCAAAACGTTTAGGGGGATGGGTGATGCAGTGATTCGGAATACAGCGCTGTTATTCAAATGGTGATGGCGATTTTCGAAGGAAGATTGCCCATTATGGAAGAAGATTGTGTGATCTTGCAATGACTTAAATCCAAATTTCCTAATCTCTTATCAGCTTGTACCTAAAAGAGGAGGTCTATGGAGGGATATCTATCAGTTGCAGATAAAAGAACAGAAGGTGAAAGATAAGATGGTTAGCGGGCTGGCTTTGGAGGTCGGGATGGAAGAATTCGATTCTGGGAGGATAATTGGCTGTCCTGTGGTGTGCTGAAGGACATTTTTCTACAGCTTTTCTCGGTTTTAAACCAAAGTGGATCTATAATAAGAGATTGTGGGTTTTGGGATGGGTTAGAGTGGATATAGAATTTTCAATGAAAAAGAAAATTATTCTAATAGAAGTTGGAATTAGTGAACCAACTTCATGGGGTGCTACAATCTGTCAAATTAGCATCTAAGAGAGAGGATAGAATATTGTGAAAATTTGATAGGTCAGGCGTTTATTCTACTAACTTATTTATACAGGTTTTGCAGGTTGAAACTATTTCGGAGGACATTACAAGTTATAGCTTTACTAGTTCTATTTGGAGGGAGTTGGTACCACCAAGAGTTGATTTATTCACTTGGTTTGTGTTAGTTGGCAGCAGGGAGAGACACAAATGGGGGTGGGGGTGGGGGGTGGAGGCCTCGACTCTCCGGCTTTTTTTTTTTTAAATAATAGTAATAAATTATTAAGTATGATTTAATTTTTTTAAAAATATATTTAGTATTTAGTCTAGTATAAATAAAAGTCTAATCCAACCTAAATATTAATAATCTCTAACATATAAAAAATAAGTAACAATATTAAAAAAATTTGAAAAAGATATTATTACTAATATTTTTTAATTAAATAAAATTTTTCAAATCTTATAAAGTGGATTTTTTTCTTCTTGTGACTGTCCTTCTTGATTTGTTTGGTATTAATTCTCTCTGTTTCAACTGCTACAACTGAGAGATCTTTTGCAGCTACGAATATTGTGAAGAATAACTTAGAAACAAAATGAAAAATGAATTTATTGCTAATTGTCTTTTAATTACATTGAGAAGAAAATTACTGAAAGATTTGACACAAATTCTATTATCAATGAATTTTATGATACGAAGAATCGGCCATTTTTAGTAAAAAGTACACATATTTTTTGTACTTTAAAATAATTCTTTATCGGTATATTTTTGTAATACATCTTACATTATATAATTTTTTTTACATATCTTTTTAATATTATATGTATTATTGGCCCCATGATAATATTCATGAATCTGTTCCTGCTTGGCAGGGTCAATACGAATGATAGATTGAGTAGATTTGGCATTATTGATCAAAATGATAATCTTTGTGTTTTATGTAAAAAAATTTACTGAGAACGATTACCATTTGTTTCTTGATTGTGAGTTTACTTAGCAGGTGTGGTGTGTTTGGTTGTTCGTCTATAATAAATTATGGTCTATTATGGGAACAATTGAAAAATATTTTGAGAGTTGAACAAATGTTCCTAACAAAAAGGGACGGCATAGGTGGTTGATTGATTTTTTTACTATAAATTTAAAATACTTGACTGAAAAAGAATAACAAAATATTCAAAAATGAAAAAGTCGGTGTTGTAGAAATTATCAATAAATTGATTAAAAATTATAAAAATTGAACTAATTTTAATTATTTTAATTATCGATTAGAATGTTAGAAATAATTAAAAAATAATATCTTTTTGTCTAGCTAATAAATTTTATTGTGTTAGAACTTTTTGGTTAAAAATACTTTGCCGTAAAAGTAAAGATATAAACAATAGCAGGTACAAGTGGAACGAGAAAGACTCAAAGACAAGTCTATTTCGCAGAAAAGTCCAAATTAGTGAACGGCTATAGCAATCATGTGCCAAATGCAAGAAAAAAAAAATGTGAACCTGGTAACATTGCATGTTAGTGGTGCACTTTTTATTTTTGATATTGATTCAAAAGTAGTCTTTTTTTTTTTACTGTGGATTATTAGGATATTAATCTCAAATTTAAAACGGTCTAATTTAAAGTGTAAAAATAGAATCTAATTTTTAGATTTTTGGGTATAAAAATCAGATTCTTCAATAAATATTAAATAATTTGAAGTATAAAATATGAGATTCTCCAATTTTAATTTTTTCTACAATTTTAAAAAATATTAAAATTTATAATATTTAAATATATCACTTATTTTTTCTCTGTAAAAAAATAGTCCTTAGTTGTGCCCTTCTTTTGATACTTTGTTTAATAGTTAATACAGATTCTTCTACCGGTATTTAACTACTAATAGTTTGAAAAAAAAGAAATTTTTATATACACTAAAGAAAAATATTTACTTTTTCTTGCTCTATTATTATTATTACTATAACAAATGTTTAAAAAAATGAAAAAGATATAAAAAGTTATGAACAGAAATACATGAGTGCAATGTTTTAAAAACTTAAAAATAGTTATAAAATAGAAAAGCTTTTAAGTATACTAGCACATCTATGTTTTAATAATTTTTAACCGTTAATTTTAATTATATATGTATTATATATTTTTTATAATTAAGATTAATTGTTAAAAATTACAAACACCGGTATACCACTATACTCCCAAATTTTTTTATAGAATAATAGGATTAGGCGGAAAAGTGCTGAATTCCGAATGGTGTGTGCGATGAGCAAGTCGTTTTCAGAAGTTACTGTTGCGTGCCGTTGTTGTTGCTGCGTTGTTGGTTTGCATTTTATATTATTTAATTAATATTTCGACACTCCAAAGTCCAATTCACACCAACCTTACTGTTAGGGTGGGGGAGTATGTATTGAAGATATATATAATATATTCAACAACTCATAGAATCAGTTACTAATAGTGTTTATTTTGATTAACAACCTGTAACAAATGCACTACAAAATGCTTAAATGTTGAGTTTGAGGCATGCTGGATTTCAATTGTTGACTTGCCACCATGCTGCTAGTTGATCATTTAAGAAAAATATTAATCAATTTCTCTAATCTGTAAGCAAATTATAGTTGATCAAAATAGGTTTACCTTTTGTGACGATTTCTTCTTTCATGTAAAAGGAGAATTGCACATTTGCATGTGAAGTATAAAAGCAGCACTCCGAGTGAGAACATGACAACAAATTCAATGACAATGATTGATCCTAAGCCTGTATCCACAAAAAGAGAAGAAATATCTTGCTGACTCATTCATATAAACAAAATCTAAAATACCATTATGCTTCGGCTTCTTATGTATCAACTGATTTTGGTACTTACTATGAGCAACAAATGAACTCATTAGTTGCTTTCTCATTAAAATAACCATAGCCTCAGTATATAAAGGCATTGACATTCCCTCTGCACAATTAGGATAACATCCATGGTTTCCCATGTCATTCAATGTCAATGTCAGAACACCTCCATGCTCACCACCCTGTCCAAAATAACAACAAATTACACACAATTTACTAACAAGTTTTTTTTTTCCTCCAAAATTAGGAGAGAGACTCGAATCCGCAACTTCTAGGTGAGTATGAAGAGACTATGTCATTTGAATTATAACTCTTGCAACAAGCTTTTGATAATACACTAAACAAAAAAAACTATAACTTAAAATTTTAAAATAATATTATATATATTTTGAATTGCTCACACCTCACATTATTCCAACTCGATATATCAAGGATTAATCTACCATGAATCTAAATTCCATTTAAGAATTTATCACTGGTCAATGGATTACTATGAGATTTGAACCCCAACATTTAATAAAGCAGATAGTTGAGTTATCCACTCGACCAACCCAAATTGATTAACATTTTATATCTTTACAAGACTCTTAAGATTCTATTTTAGTTTAAATTTATACTTAATATAATACTCTATGGATATTAACTATACTTAATAAATCTTAGTATTTGTTATATTAAAGGAACATATAATAGTTCATCTGCTACTAGTCATAAACTTTTGTGTAGTCTTTAAATTTATATTGAAGAGCGTGATTAGTGCTCCAACTTCAAGTTTAAAAAGAAACACAACTCACATGAAAAAACAGTTGCTCCATAACACCATTGCAGTCGTTGACTGTGCCCTGAAATCTGATTCCAGTAGCTTTGACCATGAAATGCTTTGAGATTGT